>NC_140280.1:6108459-6120959 GCF_964030765.1 Micromesistius poutassou | reverse complement strand
GTGTGTACTCATTGACCTCAGCTCTGCGCGGCGGAGGGGCCTCTCGCAGGAGGCAGCGAGGGAACAGACATATCACTTCCAGCACCAAGCCCCGGCAGGCCCCCTGTCTTATATAGCAGCCTTTCTTCTTCTCTCCGCGCAGTCGGCCGCCGCCGCCATGCTACGCACACAATGCTATGCACATGATGCTACGTTAATGTATGGCTTTAATAACCCCCCTGATCGGAACGACCGTACAATAAAAAGGATTCATGTCATCAGTTCCATAATAAATAAACAGGCATGGTCGTTTGTGTAAAAAAAAAAAAACAGTCAGTCTTACTTAACCCCAGACTAGTTAACCCCGGGCGGGGGGGTGAATGACTGGTACAGCGGGCTCGGGGGGGGGGGGGGGGGGGGGGCTGGATAAAGACGTTAACTGTGACATGTGACCGTGATGGTAAGTGACACGTCGGCGAGCGTCGGCGTGGGACAACACCTGTTGCCGGGGGCTACCGCGGCGGCGGTGGCGGCGCATGTGAACATGGCTCTGTGACCCTTTGACCCCTCCACCCCCCCCCCCCACCTCGCCCCCTTGCATTCCCCTCCACCCCCCCCCCCCCCCCAGTTGGCCTGTCCTCTGGGAGAGGGAGGGAGAGGAGAGAGGGGGCACAGCACATGTTGGGCTATCTGGTGCCCGCTGGCGTCCCGGTGGCTGATTGGCTACTGTACGGCGTGGGGGTTGGGGGGGGTGGGGGTGGGGGGGTAGGGGGCGGCGCCGGGCACAGATAGAGAAGGAGACTGAGTGGAGACTTAGTGGGTTAGGGTCACCAGGCATGGCGGGGTCAACCCAGTCCGGGTATAGAACCGGACAGAACCTGCATGAGGTTCTGTCATTTTAGGATTATGTCCTGCTCAAGCCGTGACACCCCCCCCTTTTTTTGGTTTATTCCACCGAAAACCGCGTTTTGGTTGTCGGTAGCCGAGGGAGATGATGAATGAGTGAATGACCGAACAAGCATTCTGGATGAACTTGTTATTTCTGCTACCTCGGACCAACATGCCTCCCCGTCTGACTCACTCAGTCACCGGTCCATGTGAAATGTGACACGGGGCACAGAGGCCGGCCGGGGCGATCAGACAGTCCCTCTCAGAAGCCACCTCGACAACCCCCCCCCCCCCCCCCCCCCCTCACCGACCGCCTGACCCTTAACGGGTCAATCAGAGCCTGCAGAACACAGACAGGTTGGCAGGTTCCAGGTAGAGAATAATGAAGCCCCCCCCCCGCCCCCCCCGGGCCCCCTCCCCCTCCGCCCCCCTCCGCCCCCCTCCTCCTAGGCCCTCACAGAGCCTTCCGTTCAGGGCCTCGGCGCGGACAAAAGCCCCCTCGCTGGAGCTCATTCCAGCCCGGCTTCAATGTGCCGGGTGGGTGGGGGGTCCGGTGGGAAGGAGGGAGGGGGGATCGGGTGGTGGTGGCGGCGGTGGGGGGGGGGACAAGGAAAAAGCATTCCCTCTTTGAAGTTCTGCTCTCCCCCCCTCCCCTACCCCCCCTTCCATCCTCCCCGGGGCCCCTCCTCCTCCTCCCCCCACCCCCCACCCCCCCTCTCCTCCTGTCCAGTGTATCAGACCGTTACAGTGTGGACACCCCCCCCCCCCCCCCCCAAGCCCGCCCCCCTCTTCCCCCCTGTCCCCCCTGTCCGTCCCCGCCCCCTCCCTCCCCTGTCCCCCCCACCACCACCACCTCCCCACAGCCCCCCCCCCGCCCCCCCCCCCCCCCCCCCCCCCTACTCAACCTCAGCTAACCCTCTCGCTAGCCCACCCTGCTCCGGAGGAATGCCGCCCGGGCCGCCGCCACCGCTGCTGTTGCCGACGCCGACCGCGGCCGCTCTTTAATATTCCGTGGCCCTGGCTGCCCTCAGATTTGGTGGTGCGGCGTTAACGCGAGCTGACACCGCAGATTAGCCACAGACATCAGGAATGCCACGGCCTGTCGTGCCACATGGACCTTCGCCAAAAAACGCTAGCCTTCCGCCGGACACACAGGGGCTACGGGGAGAGGCCGGGGACAAACAGGGCCGCCGCCGCCGCCGCCGCCGCAGGGGGGGAGGGGGGGAAAGGGGGGAGAGCGGGGTCGAGCCCGACAGGTGTGGGGGGGGGGGGCCGGCATGTCTCTCGCCACGCCACGCCACGGCACGCCACAGCACGGTGAGGGGCTTCTTAAAGGAAGAGCCCACTCACGACCCCAGGGGTTCACGCTTTATTGGATCTGGGTTTGGTTGAATGATATTGTGGGATGTTATTATTGTACTCAGCTAATGGGGCTCCTCCCGTAAACAAATACAAACATTCACAAACTCCCTGTCAGCCGTGCTGGTGCTTAACCAAAGCTGTTTCTGGGGTGAGGGTCTACACGGACTAATCTAAGAGACAGTCATGAAGGCTGAATACCGAAGCTACTCCGTCTCCGACGTGTTTAATGTGTTACTGTGCATAAGCATCCATCTGCGTTTGTTAAGACTATAAAGCTGCGTTGCCGCATTGCTGCTCCAGAGCTGCCAAAAGGCTTTGGCTGATGCAAGTTTGTATTTTTATGAAACCAGTTAAATGTCACCTGTAGGGGGAAGGCAGAAAGTTACAAAGTGACAGTGATTTGTGGCATTTCTCTAGTGTAAATATGCTCTTTATACTTTGGATATTGCTTCAACGATCATAATAAAATGGACGGATCAACGTACGAGAGAAAAACACAAGATTCAACTCGGGGGGAAAAAACAAATTAAGATTCAAACTGCGAGACGGCGTCTGCAGACGGAAAACAAACGCATCCGCTTTAGGCCAGTTTTATATAGGAGGAAGGCCTTAAAGTCTGAGGTGAATCCTATGAGGACAGAAATTAACTGATAAGGAAGAGCAACCGAACACAGAACACCCCTGATTAGGGGGAATGACGCTGGAAATGACAGGGATGGGGGGTTGAGGGATTGAACAAGGGGATGTCTTGGAGTGTGTGACAGTACTGCTGGGCGAGGGGGGGAACAATCAGTGAGTAAGGGAAGCAGCCCGTACCTGTTCTAATGCCTTAAGCCCTTCCCCTCTCTGCTGGCCGCCAGTAAACGTTCTACGGTGATGTGGAGTCGAAACGGGTGGCGCAGAGCAACGGATTGAGATTCCACTGTGGTAAAAAGGTCCGGCTCATGTGGAAACCGGTGCAGATCGGGTCGGAAAAGGGAGCGTTGTGAGATTGGATCTCCCATTAACAGGCGGGGAGCGTCTGCACTGTAGGCCTGCTGCTGAAGTTGACGAATCACTCGGGGCAGTGGGAAGCTAAAATATTCGTGTTCCTCTGGATGGGGGAGTGAAATTGAATACCAAGCAGCTCTAAACCAACGGCCCCTCTCTGGAGAAGAGAGTAAAGGCAAAGGTAAAATCTACACAGACGATAAAGGTTGAGGACCAAACCAAAACAGTGACTAGCACTGCTCTGTAGCAACAGCAGCCATCAAGACCATTCCGAAAAACAGCATAGTTTGGATTTATTTTATAGGAAATATTGACCGAAAGAACATAAGAGTTATGCCTTCCTTAACATATAACGTTGAGATAACAGCATTAAAGGAACTCAAGAATGGGCAAATTTCAAGACATCCCTTTGGCTAACTGTGACAAGGACGCCACTAGGGAAGGTTGATGCCCCTCTCTGGTCGTATGAGGAGCGAGGGCCAGGGGAAGCACCTTGAGACAGACCATCAGGGGAGAGTTGGGTCTCGCAGGTTGTGATAGTCCATACTTTAGGGTCGGATTGGGAGGCTTTGGCTTCAAGGTGTCCGCGTAAGAGGCAGCATCCGGGTTGTTATGACAACCGATCTAATTTGTGCATTTGAACAGCAGGTCATACAGGGTATGTGCAGCTCTCTTCCGAAAGCATCGAGGAGAATGGAATACGATTTATACGTCTGTTGGAAACAAGATGGGTTGGTGGGATGTATGTTCTCCTCCAGGCATTACAACAACAAGCCGGCACGTTGCATCACGGTGACCACGACAGCGGTTCAGAGCTGAGGCCGAAAGGTGTACAGCAGGTGAGTGACAATGTGTGTTTAGCATATTCAACAGACGCTCATATCCAAAGCAGCTTTCAGTGATTACCGATCCATGTCATTAAAGAGCAGGTAAGGGTTGGCGGTGACTACAGATACACATTATTAAAGAGAAGGGAGGGGTTAAACACTGATTACAGATATTTACTTTAAGAGTCGGTAGGGACTGGAAAATTAATACAGATGTGTCATTACTGCGCAGGTAGGGGTTGGACGGTAAATACTGATACAGGTCATTAAGGAGCAGGTAGGGGTTAGACAGTGGGTACTGAGACCGGTCATTAAGGAGCAGGTAGGGGTTAGACAGTGGGTACTGAGACCGGTCATTAAGGAGCAGGTAGGGGTTAGACAGTGGGTACTGAGACCGGTCATTAAGGAGCAGGTAGGGGTTAGACAGTGGGTACTGAGACCGGTCATTAAGGAGCAGGTAGGGGTTAGACAGTGGGTACTGAGACCGGTCATTAAGGAGCAGGTAGGGGTTAGACAGTGGGTACTGAGACCGGTCATTAAGGAGCAGGTAGGGGTTAGACAGTGGGTACTGAGACCGGTCATTAAGGAGCAGGTAGGGGTTAGACAGTGGGTACTGAGACCGGTCATTAAGGAGCAGGTAGGGGTTAGAGCCAGGGGTCGGCAACCTTGTCTTTGTAAAGGGCCATTTTTGGTTAGAAATGGGTCGTGGATAGCTGTCTGGGGCTGCATATTATTTTTTTGTATTAGGCTATTTAGCTACTTTATCACTTAAATAGCCTGTATAAGCAGATACAACAATTTGAGTTAATGCAATGAATTGCAATAAAACATAGGCTACAAAACAAGCAACTTTTTTTATTTTAGTGGATGTTATATCTAACAAGACACGAGGGAGGAAAGCAGGAAAAATCCACTAACAGGTTCTTAAGTTGAAATTTACTATGCCTCGCTCTGCATTTTCAGTCCATGTTTGTGCATATTAATCATAGAAAATATCAGCCTAACCCTGTTTGTGAAAATGAAACATCATCTTTAAAATAACAACACTGGTAAACATTTCAAAGAATTTGATCAGATGTTAAGTAGCCTTGTTCCGTCTGTTGATTCCCAGAAACACTTGGGGCCTGCATGAGCAAAAAACAATATTAGCTCTTTCTATCTTCTTTCTAGCTTCTTTCTAGAGTTCTTTCTATGGAAAATTATAACAACTTGCTCTAATGAGATAATCAAACACACCCTACCTTTCTCATTCAGTTTAATGGGATTTTTGTTTATGAATTTCATTGCAGAGCTTCTGAATATCAGGGCTGTATGATGATGTTTTCAGCTTATATATCTTTCTCTTCTTTGAATCCATAGCTAGGTGATTTTATTACCCACTCAGAAAACTGGCGCCAGGATAGTCATTTCATGTAAAAAAAAATTTTGTTCATGCCATATACAAGCAATATATTTTTACAAATTGATAACGTATGATTGACTTTTGGCCTACAACAATCACAGGAAAATGAATCCCATAAATGTTAATTTCGAGTTATTTTAAAAATATATATATTTTTATATATTTTCTTTTGGGCCAAAGTGCTGCAAGGGCGGCACCAAAGGGCCGCATGCGGCCCGCGGTCCGCGGGTTGCCGACCCCTGGGTTAGACAGTGAACACTGATACAGGGCATGACGGAGCAGGGTTAGACATCTTGCTCAAAGACGCTGTTGCACAGTTGCTACAGGTAAGCTAAGGTCATTGGTAATTGCAACCAAAACCTTTCGTCTAGGAGTCGAACACCCTAACCACTGCGGTAAATGAACCATTTTCATTATTGTGTGAAACTGACTATATTTAGCTAAACCCACAAATTAAAGGGGCAACGTCAAGCTTGCCTATTTTCTAAAAAAAGAGAGTACTGCTTCATATGTGTGATATGAAAGAAACTCAAGTCCATTAAGGGGGAAACGTTGGACAATTGAGGTCATTGTTCTGGGATTGCGTCCTCCAATGGTCCACTGATAGGATCCATGCTCCAACATTTCTGTGTAAATATAAGCAGTACTTGTTTTAATTAGAAAAGCTACTATTTAACGCAAGCCGAATGAGACTTCACTCAAACAGCTTGATTTCACAATTGGACGGACTAAATAAAAGAGAAACGAGAGCGTAATGTAGTACTGAAAACATTACCATGGTCAGAGGTCAGACAGAACTGCCTTTCAGAGGAACCAGACACGAGTGAATCACCCCAGAGCAGGCCAACACATCCCCACGGTGATACGGACGATGTGAAATGAGTCCAGACATCGCCGAAGCTTTAAAGTTATCGTAATGCACTTGCTCAAGAAACACACCGCTGAACATAGAGGAGCAGTTCCTCAAATGTAACACTTTGATGCAAGGAGGGAAAAAGAGAAGCATGGTATTCAGATAGCATGCTGTGACAAGAACAACACAACACCTCGGAGAGTATGAAATTTCAAAAAAATCTCTTTAATTGGTACGAGCTGTGCGAGGCTATTAAAGAAAGACTGTATAGATACGCTAAAGTATGTTTGTTGAAAAAATGGCGATTACAAGAGAGAAAGGTTAATTTGCCAGAAACCACCATCCTAAATATGCCGAGAACCACACGCATGTACAGTACAGAGATTGGAGGAACAGTACATTTTAATGAAACACTCACAACCCCTCACAACAAGTGAGGGGTCGGGTTGAGGAGAGAGTTATATTTAAGATGTTGCTCATGAAGTTGTACTGCAGCAAAAAGGTATCTTGATTAAAGAACAATAAAGTACTCTGGCCATTTTTAAGGAAAACTCCAGCATTTTTCAACCTGGACCCTATTTTCCAATCTTTTTCAGTCTAAGGGACTAATGCGTAAAACGATTTCTGAGATTAATCCAGTATTTAGCGAGGTCGCTAAGTCGTAAGCTGCCAAAACGGGCTGCAATGCATCCTCTGGGGCGGTAGCGCCCGGTCAATGTATGTCCTATCAAAGGGCTTGTTTTGGCCACGGACATGCTTAGATTATATGCTAACATTATGGAAAGGATCCCTATAGTCAAATACATATTCTTTTCTATACCTTTCACTTGATCCAGTCTGTTTGTTATTGTTGCCATACAGGTCTCGCTCAAGGAGAACTCTCGGTCTGAAATCGAATTATTGCAGGAATCCCGATTGTCATCACAATCTCAACCCTTATTTACCCTTAATCTTTGGGTTAACGCTAAGCTACGCTTTCTGTAATCCAACACAACCAACTCTCCTCTTTCCAGCTGTAACTCACGTTTCCACTGATCTCTTCCTGCAACTACTCAACTCTTGCAAGACTTTTCCTTGAGGGAGACTTGAAAGGTAAATCAAGTGAAAGGTAAAGAAAAAAGCTGTTTTAGCGGACATACATTAACGGGGAACTATCGCCCTAAAGGATAACACTGTTTTTCGAGAATTATGGCTTCAGTGTTCTTGCTTAATACTGGTCCAATTTCCAAATTTGTTGACTTAGTCACTTAGACTCGAAATTATTTCATAGTAGGGTCCATGTTGAACAATTCAGAAGTTTTACTTTAAGCCTGAAGAAAACAGAACTCAAATTTCCAGTCGTGTTTGTAGCGGGACACAAAGAAAAACTTGAATCACATTGTGTTAACAAAGTAACACAAAGGTAGCGTGGCTGTATTTTTCTGCTCACTTCAAATTGGATTAAAGTCTATTTTGGATTTGAAAATTCTATAAATATTATTTTGCGACCGTCCCGACAAGTCTGTGTGCTTTAGGCTACAAAGACAAAACATTGACTGCTTGGCTTCAAAGGAAGCATAAACAATGGTCACATGGTTAACTAATACCGTTCATGTCTTAGTTCATATGTTAAGTAAACATGATCGTTTTTCAATTAAATTAAATTAGTCAACTTTTATGATACTTCCAAATTCAACTAAAGATTGAATATGAAGTACGCCAAAGAGCTCTCCTTTTTTATGAATTCCCTGTGCATTTAATATTCAATTTCTTTATTATTTTCTGTTCAAATTAATTATTTGAAGATTAGAAAATCTATTAGTGGAAAACCAGCCAAGTTGTTATCACAAAAATATTTTCTTTACTAATCCATCCATGCACATGTCTACTATATATAAATACCCCCCCCCCCCCCCCCCCCCACACACACACACACACACACACACACACACACACATACACACACACACACACACACACACTGTACAAAGACTGCATCGATGTTGAGGTACACACGATGATGAAGACTGCTCTCTTTGAGGCTCGGCATGGATATGAACAAAGATGTAAAGACTTCCACTCAGCCGGAGAGAGAGGAAGGTGCGAATACAAGGGCCTCTATACTGTATCTGAGCACAACAGGCTGACAGGGACACAGCTGTTGTCAGAGGAGTGAGATCAAATCAACAGCTGAACTAAGATGATGTACGCACAGAGGAGACATGGGAGGCTCTGTTTGATGGTGTGGCGGGATATATAAGAGGAATAATAATTAATAAATCATAATGAACTATACTTATTTCTACATAATGCCATCCATATTTGTGTTTGTGTGTGTGTGTGTGTGTGTGTGTGTGTGTGTGTGTGTGTGTGTGTGTGTGCATACGTACGTGTGTGTGTGTCTGTCTGTGTTTGTGCGTGTGTCTGTCTGTCCGTGCATGTGTGTTTGCGTCCGTGCATACGTGTGTGTGTGTGCGTGTGTGTGTGTGTGTGTGTGTGTGTGTGTGTGTGTGTGTGTGTGTGTGTGTGTGTGTGTGTCGAGCAGCCTCAGATAACCCCATTTTCTGAAGGGCCATGTGCAACAGGAATATGAAACAAAGCTGGCGAGTACTATTGATATTCAGAGTCAAGAGGATTTATTGGATTGCCATTTCAGTTTTGTGTCAACGTTTGTTGTTTAAATAACCTTGTGATTCAACAGATCAGAGAAAAAAAAAACACAATAAACAAAAAAATAAAGAAATTGGTTGGGGAAATAAATTGAGATTGAAAAGTTTAATTAGTCGGTAAAAATGTAATCGTGTAAATAGCACGGGTGTGTGAATGTCGGTGTTTAAAAAAAAGAGTTAGATTCCTCCATCATTAATGCTTTGGAGAGAAAAAAAACGCGTTTCCATGGCATCTTGAAGGCTATTATCGTACCTTGCCATTCATTGTGAAAGGACTTCAGTAGATGGGGAGGGGGGAGGGGGGGAGAGAAAGAGAAGAAAAAGAGAGAGACATGGAGAAAGAGAAAGGGAGTGACATGGAGAAAGAGAGATAGAAAGTGAGACAGAGAGAAAGAGCAAGAGAGACATGGAAAGCGAGAGAGAGTGACGTGACGGAGAGAGAGAGAGAGATATGTGCATAGTAGTCGTGACAGTGTGGACTGCTTGGTAGTGCACATCACAAGTCCTTTAACACATCTGCTGTTCAACACAACCGCCAGGACACAACCACGTTATAAAATACAGTGGTAGTACATTATTTGTACTACCACTAGTACCACTAATACATTATTTAAGTACTGATAATCATTTTTTTTTTTCTTGTTTTCTGGGTAGCCAGTTTTATTAAAGTTAGACACTTCTACAGTGAGTTCTACTGAGGGACATTGCGATGGGATGTACATTTTAATAAGGACACCACACACATACATTCATTATAAATTGTGGCAACATGAATGTCATGAACACCTCTATATCTAAGAATGGAACAATAAGGAGAGGATTAGGAGGTAAACGTGATATGTTCCTCTGACATGGCTGTCAAACTGTCCAATGCTTTGATGAGTGCTCTTCGCAGACTTTCTACTGACATTAACTAGAGCGACTTTTCTCTGTGAGCCATTGATTTAACCAAAGACATGTTTGATACTCAAAGCATAAAATAGGAAGTTTGCACCATTTTGTACATTAATGTTAACATGAATTAAGGTACACACGTGTCACGTAGTGTTTACGAGTATCTCTAGAGCACAAAACTAAGTGACTGTTTAAGATGTCTGAGCACCATCTTTATGGTAAGTGGTGGTCCTGGCCAATGGGGCGCCCCGGATTCATTGATTTGATTAGCATCGCAGACTTTAACGGCAATAACCGACACATGCTCCGCCTGTTAACAGTTCCGTGTTTGTTTTGTTAAGTTTGAGTGAGGTTTTTTGTACGCACACATCTGGAATATATTGTATTTTGTATTTCAAAAAAGAATGTAAACAGCATTGAGCACAAAAAAAATTAAGTTCTGCACACACAATAGTTTTTCTTTTTCAATCAACATCACGTGAAATGGACAAAACAAAACATATTTCTTCAAAATAGAAAATTCCTCTTAAACATTTCAAAACATCATCTATAGTCTGGAGGAATTACCTTATTTTTTTTCTGTATGAACTTGAAATAACGACCGTATTAGGTATTGCTTTTATGCATCTCTTCTTTGTGAAAAAAGCTTAAATATAAATTGGTAATCATAATATAATTAGTGCAATATTTCACTCTTGATTAAATTCATTTTGCATTGATGATCGTTGTATAATGATCCCAGTATGCCTCGTGGATATTACAATCTCCTTCCTCGTGATACATTCTTAATAAGCCTATTGCCTCTTCATTATACATGAAATTCCTTTATTTTGACTGATTGATTATTCCCCCTCCTTGCACAAAGGACCAAGAATATTTTCTTTTACCCTCTTCTTTATTGTTTTATGATGATTCTGTGCTGCTCTGTTCTGTGTCTAAAACCCAATTCACTGAACTCCATTGAAGACTTCAACACAAGCATAGATCTACCTGACCTTAAAATAAAGATCTTTTAGAAGGTTGTTTTTTTCAGCATAGGAAAGATTTGTTGCCCAGAAAGAGGAGGATAGATTTGAGGGGAAAATGTTGAGGGTTTAAGTCCAAATCAAAGCAGCCGACGCCTGGCCCTGATTTCACTTCTTCTTCTGCCCTCTTTCTTTCTCTCTCTCCTCATCTTACTCACAGTTACACACACTCCCAGACTGCCTTAGTTCCTCTGATACACCCACACACACACAAGCGTGCACACCCACACACACACACACACACACACACACACACACACACACACACACACACACACACACACACACAGCCAAACTCATACTACACTCACACACATATGCACAATTTACCTACACACAGACACACACACACACACACACACACACACACACACACACACACACAGTCTTTTGTCCAGGGTGGGAGGCATTGAAGGCAGGGCCGGCCGAGGAGAATGTTAATGTGCCTTCTTTGGTTCCTCTGGAGGGCTTGGGAATGGTCTGTGGCTGCTAATGCACTGTACCCCCCCCCCCCCCCCACCACACACACCCACACCCACCCCCCCACCCCCCACCCCAGACACCCACACCCACACATACACACACACACACGCAGGCAGGGTGCAGCTTAACGGCCAGGGCCAGCTGTGGTCTCTCTGATGGTGGCCATATTGAGCTTTACATCAAGTATTACCATGGTATATATATTCCCTTATTTAGTGCACATATCAACACAGAGCAGACACTCCCTGACCCTGTGCCCTTTAGAAAGAGCAATCTTTCATTTTTATAGTTATATGTTGTCTTTTTTTCATTTTTCATTTATGAAGAAAGACTTGTTCCCAAAGTTATCACCTGGATGTTCGACTCTTTGGCTAAAGATCCAGATCCTTGCTGAAACATTTAAAATGCCAAACGAGTCTCAGGAACGTTTGAACAATGATGGTTTGCACGGCAAATGATAATGCAAAAGGATTCGACGGGATTATCACATGGGATTTTTCCATAGGATTATCTTCCTTGGATAATCGGTAGGATGAAGGGAGGGGGGGAAGGGGGTTACGGTACAGAGAGAGAATTTGAAAACAAAAGATTAAGACCTATGAAAAGCTAATACAAATCACTTTGTAATAATTGTAACAAATGTGCAATCATTTGTTTGGGTGACACTGGTGCGCGCAAAATTCGAGCACACAATTGTTAATT
Source organism: Micromesistius poutassou (assembly GCF_964030765.1). Taxonomy (NCBI): domain Eukaryota; kingdom Metazoa; phylum Chordata; class Actinopteri; order Gadiformes; family Gadidae; genus Micromesistius; species Micromesistius poutassou. Next base: position 6,108,906 of record NC_140280.1, on the reverse strand, counting down.
CCATTAGAAAAAAAGGAAAGTTGCGAGTTTCCAATTCTTAAACATGGTGTCAATCAGAGAGCCCACTTTTGAACAACGAGAACCATTCTAAAATACAGCACAAAACGTGGATTGATCTTCAAGGACTTTCATTGCATCCAACAAACGTAAAGCGACAAATCAAGAAACATACCCCAAGAAATGTGTAAAGGTGGTTAAAAAACACTGAACAAATGCCCAGAACATGAGTACGGAACCAATAATAGAACTGATATAACAACACTGTGAATTAAATACAAGGACCATATTTATTTGATGTGCGAGAACCTCTGAAAACGTGTGAAAGCACCTCAAATGTTTCTATTTGAGGTGTTTGGCTGACACGTCTAGATGGGTCTGTGTATAAATAACCTGGGAAGGTATCCAGATAGACGGAGAGAACAAAGAACAGGATTGCAAACGGTAGGT
>NC_140280.1:6103459-6105959 GCF_964030765.1 Micromesistius poutassou | reverse complement strand
GGGGAGAGAGAGGCTAGGGGAGAGAGGCTGTTGGGAGAGAGGCTGGGGGGGTAGAGAGGCTAGGGGGAGAGAGGCTGTTGGAGAGAGGCTGGGGGGGAGAGAGGCTAGGGGGAGAGAGGCTGTTGGGAGAGAGGCTGGGGGGGGAGAGAGGCTGTTGGAGAGAGGCTGTTGGGAGTGAGGCTAGGGGTAGAGAGGCCGGGAGGTAAGAGATACTGGGAGGAGAGAGGCTGTTGGGAGAGAGGTTAGAGTGAGAGGCTGTTGAGAGTGAGGCTAGGGGGAGAGAGGCCGGGAGGTAAGAGAGGCTTGGAGACTGGGCCTAGACAAGTGGCCGGTCTGGTAACTAAGAAGCAGCACAGCAAATCAGGACTGTACCAAAGCTACGTCCAGAGGGGAGTGAGTAGACGTTCAGATGAGTCCTACATAACCACCACCACCTCATCAGGTCACCTCCCTACATTAGAATGTTCACCGCTGTGGCCGAACAAGACGGTGTGGAAGACGGATCCCCATGTGTATTTCAGTAAATAAAATCTGCCTAAATTCTCTCCTCATCTAACCCACAGTTACACACACTCCCAATCTGCCTCAGTTCCTCAGACACACCACCCACCCAACAACAACCACCTACTGGTATGGGCGGGTTTGTCTGGGTTTTAATGGGGTTGAATGATGAAGGAAGATGAAATTGACATTAATCAGTGTATCAGTGCGGGTTGTGAGGAGGGTGTCGGGCAGGGTAAACACCGTATCTGGGGTAATATTGTAAAAAGTGACAGCGTGACGCCTGAGACGAATTGTGATTATGAATCAACAATTCACGGAAAGCCAATCATTTACAAGAAGCATTTTGGTAATCCTAGTGCCCTCAGAACACAGCGACATGTCTTTGTAGATCTACATCACACATACCATCATCATATACCATTAGATATACCATTACTAATTAACAAACGACCTCAAACTGAACATCACCACAATGTAACAATACATTAGTAGCTCACACACTCAACATGCCACAACACAAACATCCCGGTCACGCACACAAACAGACACACCACACACACACACACACACACACACACACACAGACGGACACACTGCTGCATTTGCATGAGGTCAATCACAAGTGTACTGAGCTTTCAGAAGTACGCTCTCACCAGTACTTTGTGCCGCCCTCAAGATAACAGACACACACACACCTGTCGGGAAGAGTAAAGGTAACATATACTCACAAACACACACACACACACACACACACGCACACACACACCACACACACACACACACGCACACACCTGCAGAGCTGATAGAGATCTATCCCTTTTCACACTACGCTCCAGTTGCGCTACATCTCGGTGCACGTGTTTGTGAACACGCCCCAGGGCAGCCTCCCCTCCCTATCGTCTCCACGGCGTCTTAACACAGTGCTCGGCCCTCGGTCGCGGGTCAAAGAAATGCAGAGACGCGGGGCTTAACAATGAGGATGGGCATTCCCACTCTGCGGACCATGTCCTATTTCCTACTCCTTGGCTGTGGCGGTGGCCTGCGCCATTGTTCTGTGAGACGTCGTGTCAGCGTACCGTCACCACCCTAACCCGGAAAAACCCCGGTCCAGTCATCTCGCCCGGTCCCGGTCACATGACCCCCTCACGCCCACATTCCATTGGCCGAGCACTGTAGCCCCTACGCTCCGCATGCAGCAATGCCTCGCTCTGGAGCCTCCCCCCCCCCCTGCGCCCCACAGCACCACCCCCCCCACCCCCCCCCCCCCCCCCCCCCCACCAATGAATGAATGAAAGCTAATGTTCTTTCCCTGCTCGCTCTCGCTCTCTCTCTCTCTCTCTCTGTCTCTCTCTCTGCGTCTCTTCCTCTCTCTCTGTGTCTCTATCTCTCTGTCTCCTCGTTCGCTGGCGGTGGGGGTGGATCTGCCCCTGCGGTGCCTCAGAGAGCCAGCGTCCGTCCGTACCGTCCGTCCCGCTAGCGTCCGTCCCGGGTGGGCGTTAGCGTGGTTAGCCAGCAGTCGGTGGTGAGATGTGTGAGCGCCCCTCGCAGCTCCCAAGAACCCAACCCGTGCACATGAAGGCAAACCGTCACAAGTTAGGGTCTCAGGGAGTGAGAGAGTACAGGAGCGCGGCGGCAGCAGCAGCAGCAGCTGTGGGGCGTAGGTAGGTGCAGTACAGTACGGACGCTGGCAAGCCTTCCCCTCCCTGATTTCACGCTAGAGCACTGTGGCACGTGTGCACGTTGACATCACACACACACACACACACAGACACACACACAGACATGGCGCTCGCGCGTTTCCCGTCTCGGATCGATAAAGTGCCGTCTTATCACACGTACACACATGCATACACCCAGGAAATTGGATTAATGAATGAACAGCTTTCAGAGGTCTAGATCTGGTAAGGCATAACAGTCTATGAAGGTGCTTTAGATGCCATCTATCAAGAGCCAAATCGTCCATAGTGGACCGGTCTATGGGCACCGCAGCAGCGTG
>NC_140280.1:6015040-6103259 GCF_964030765.1 Micromesistius poutassou | reverse complement strand
GAAACACACACAAAAGCATCCACTTCCTCCTGCTCTCTCTCTGTTTAGAGTACACCAGCGGCACTCGGGCTGAGAGCTACGCGGCTGAAGGAAAGGAGATGTGGGGAGGGGAACCCGGTCTGACCTCTGTGGTGGCTGGTGAAAATGGGAAGCACTGCCCATATTTTGTGAAAAAAAAATTACGCATTAAAAATACCTGCGAGCGATTTGAAATGATGCAAAAAAAAAGAATTTGCTGAACTTAGCTGGTACAGTTATTTACATAGTCCACCGGAGGGACTCAAAAGCACAGGAGTGAAACCAAAGCTGAAATCCTGTGCCTGAAGCTCAGCCCTTTTTCCAACAGCAAAAGTATCTCACAACAGACCACATCAGCAGAAAAATAAACATAAAAACATATTTTCAGATGCCTGTCTGTATCTGCCATAAACAGTGTCGTACACAATGTGCCATCCCAATTACCCATAATACATTTCAGCATGACATGAGTTCCTGTCAGCTTGATGCAGCAAGAGTAGCCACTGGCATCTGTGATCAAAATGTCTCTTTAAAGAATAGTTTTGTGGCGGAAACACACAGTTTTTGGTTTAGTGAAAGCGAACTTTGTACGTAATTGGCTGCCATGTCCAATCTTTCCCCTCGATGGCATCTCTGTCATTAAACCGGCGATCCTCCCTGCTCCAGTAGGCTGTGGTCCTTTCATATGTTCTGCTCCTCCTCTTCCTTTCTTCCTGTATTTCTTTCTTTCTTTCTTTATTTTTGTCCTTTTTTTATGTATTGAACTTGAATTGTACCATTTTTGGGGAATTTTGTTTGATCTCATAGTAGCCAAAATAACTCAGAAATAAATGCACACTGTAGACTATTCAATTTCTCTTTTTCCTTTTCTTTTGATCTTTATACGGGTGCATGCATATTTTTTGCTATTTTATTTATCTTATTTTCTCTTCTCACTGCATTCATAAAATTACATAACATAGAAATACAATTTAAAATCCAAAAATCGTTTGCCCAGCTTTTATTTGAAATGACAGACACCATGAATGACACCGAGGGTTAGAAGACAACTTATTATAATAATAATAATAATTTCAAAAACTACCAAAAAAAAAGTAAAAGTAAATTGCAGAATTTTACATTGATCGATCACGCTAATGTATATCATCATAAATGTAAAATAAATGTTAAAGTACATAAAAGTAAAACATGGCTTGCTGTGACTACGTATCCGATGCATTGGAGTGTGTCCACAGGGAAAGCTAGGAGGCTGTACAGTTATCTCCTGCGATGTCACTCTGAACTATACAACCTACTACCTCAACCTGTGGACCACGAGTCTGGAGGCTTCAGCGGTGTCTCAGGGCTGTCTCTGGGAGCATGCAAAGCTAATTGAAACTGGCTTGATGAGGGAAAGGGTATTTTATTTCTTAGGGGTTCTTGCTCTGATTGTTTGAATCCTGAAATACGATCCCATGCAAGACGACGTTGAGTCCGAGGTTCGGAAGTGTACACGAAAGTGACAAAAATAATACGCATATAATTATTCTTTCTTTGGCCACCACGTCCGGATCCATTTTCGAATATACTCACGATTTCCCAACAAGCTCTTTAAAGGCAAAAATACACAGTTGCTGCAATTGCCAGTTTGACACATACCTATAGATATGAACTTGCGCAGACAGTCACCACAAGTTCGGATCTACGGGTTTGCGGCAGTTGGCGGAATTCTCCAGAAAACAATCAGGACGAAAACGCAGTACTATAACATGAGCAAAAATACTACCAGAAAACTGCAACGGATACAGGAACACAGATGAAGGTCAAACTAGATGACCAAACCCTTTTTGCCTCTCTAGGCTCCTCCCTCTTTCTAGGGATACTGCCGCAGCATCAGTTCACGTCACCAAACTGATATGAACCCGCCTCTTCCGAACAGAGGACGAGTTCGTCACATGGCAACAGTAGTAATCCTTGTGAAAGTTACGGCCCATATTGCACTCTTCACCCTACGTCGCCTATGAATCAAGCAACTTTCCAATATTCAACTCATCTCTCTTTTTAGATGTTCACGTGTCATACATCAACAACACATTTAAGACTGAATAGATGAATGAAATATCGAATTGAAAGTAGACCTAACTGTTATAAAAAAAACTATACTTTTTTATTATTATTATTTTTTTCTATTTTTATTAAATGAAGACCGAAGTTTGTTATATATTATCTTGTGTTATATGTGTATTATGTTTTGTGTTCTAAGTATTTTGCGCATAAGATAAGCATTGTAAATAACAATCGATTAACTTTGAATTTGCGTGAGGAAACGACAAAATTTATTGTATTGTATAGTTTAGAAATTTTACTCAAAGCAACAATAAAACATTTACAATGAACCAACCTCGAGAAATAAATCCTAACATTGCTGATATCATTGTCAGTTATTTTGTAAGTAAATAATAAATAAAAAAGAACCACGCAAGCACATGAGACAAATACGAGTTATCACAGACAACGCAACCTAAATATTTCAACCAAACAATTAGGTGTAACCGTAAAGTTGAATCACATAATAGGATAACCTTGAAATGTTGTCTGAATTAAATTTAAAAAATGTGCACTTTCGCAAACCGAAACACCTGCAATATATATTGTTTCCTATTAACAAAACTGCTCATTTGTTTATTACCAAGAACAAGTGAGAAATTCAGCAGTAGTCAAAGAGAAACCCAACAAAAATAACCAGCAGCGAAAGTCCCCTGAGACAGACGCCAGCCCTAGGTTTTACCACACTTCACATTAGCTAAACATACAGCAAAAGGCGAGGAGTATAGCATGCCAACATACCAGTGGGGGCAGACGCTGGTTGATAATTGGTCAGACATCCTCTGGCATCAAAATGGAGTCAGGCTTGGGTGGTATCTTAGGCCATTCCGCCAGCGGAAATGTCCGAAAACCTGGAAAAACACAGATACAAAAATGATATGACCAGCACAACGTGAACAACACAGAAAGTCTACAGAGTTCGGAGAGAAAAAGATTCCCCAAGTGCGCACACACACCCTCCCCAAAAGCACAGTTACACACACGTGCCAAACCAAGGACGCCCTCTCCCACGTGAGGTTGCAAAACTATAATCCGGAAAAAAAAAAGAAAAAAGAAAGCACTAAAATAAGAAAGAGGGGAATATATTACGAAAGATACAGCCCAATAAAAGGAGGCAAAATGAAAAAACTAAAAAGATACAGCCCCTTCTTTGTGTCTGGGTCTGGTTTCGCCCTCCTGTCCTGCTGTCCAGTCCCCATTTTTTCGGAGGGTTCAAAAACCTTTCAATACGCCTTCCAGACGAGGTACGGCAAGAGAGAAATGGCAAAAGATGGAATGCAGTAAGATGTGGACGAGGAGGAGTCGCCGAGCAGCGAGGCTGGCTCCACAGAAAGTAGAATTTGCAAGGAAAGGGTGGTGTTGGCTTTTTTTTTTTTTTGGTGCTTCATTCTGCTTTTTTTTTTTTTTGAGGGGGGTGGGGGTGGGGGGGGGGGGGGGGGGGTGGGGGGGTGGAGAACCCAGCGGGGTCTTTGGCTGCGGTTCTGTCTCATCTCGTGGCTGCCAGAATTCAGACGTTCCTCTTTGTCTTAAACACCCTTTCAACGGACCCCAATGAAGTGATGATCAAATCCACAATCATTAAAAAAAAAAAAAAAAAAACGTGAGTTGGAAAGAAACTATGACTGTAATACCGGCGGCTTTGCTGCCTGGATGGATCGTTTCTTTAAATAAATCAAAGTAGCTTGGCAACGCTGAGACCACACTGGACGCAGAGAAAATAAAAATAAAAAGTCAAAAATCCGACTGAAACTGTCAAATAGGCGCAGTCATTGAGGGGTGGGGGGGGTCCATTATTGTGTGCACATTTTTTTTCTACCCAACACATTTGCAACATTCGTCATAGTACGTCTCTGCCTCACAACACAGCAGCAAACGCCTATCCAATCCATGCCACGTAGTAGCGCGGGGAAGAAAAGACAGACACCCCACCCCTACCCGTCTCTCTAAAATGGCTGTGGGCCGGGGTGAGAGAGGGAGAGAGAGGGGGAGAGGGAGAGGGAGAGAGAGAGAGAGAGAGAGAGAGAGAGAGAGAGAGAGAGAGAGAGAGAGAGAGAGATGTTCGGCAAACGGTAGAGCCCACCCTTCAGCTTAACCATCACCCTGTCCTCTCTCTCTCTCTCTCTCTCTCTCTCTCTCTCTCTCTCCTCTCTCTCTCCTCTCTCTCTCTCTCCGTTCCATTTAACCCTTGGTTCGCAGCCCGCCACAAAGACCACCACTGTGACCCGGTAAAGGGTGTTGTGGTCTCATTGTCCGTCCGTCTGTCACGGCCACTCGTCCCGCAGGTCAATACGTTTAGCTCGCGGCCGCGTGTGTCTCTATCCCAGTTAATGCTGCTCTACATGAATATTGATACACGCAAACAGCGTCTCGTTGGTCCTTAAGAGTAGGATTAGGATTAAGATCAGATAAAAAAAAGAGAAGATATGACAACAAAACATCTTTATCACTTAACCGATCTGAGTGTGTTTGTTACATTATTTAGGGAGGATCATGAATGCCTTTACCTCCTCCTGTTGGCTGAAGCAGACAATATAATTTTTTCACACAGTCCATTTTATGTTAATTATTTATAATGTAATTATACTAAAATAAATAATACGCTATAACACTATAAAGCCCAAACATACACAATACAATAACTTCTACACTAACTATATGCATGTGAGTCGGTGTGATGGACAGAGCTAACTAGTGGGAGTAGGCCTATCTGGGCTGCGATAGACCTGGTCACGTGGTCACGGGGGGGGGGGGGTGGTGCAAGAAAGCTGGTTTGTACGGTTCTATGTTTGCAGCTGGTGTGATATTTGATGAGGGCATAGTTCAGTGTCATTCAATTAAATTGAAATTTTTTAAACTAGGAAAACAAGAGGCAAGTAATGGGTACAAGACTGTGTAATTTATCGAGCAAAACACAACAAAAGTACAACAATTCTCATGGGGAACTCTACCTTAGCAAATAAGATTTTTTAGTGGTTTCTAATAAATATATTATTTTTTTGTCGATAGTATGAAGTAAAACAGCAAGCGTGCCGTATTTTGTACCGGACCATAACCAAACTGCTTCTGTTTGGCTTTGGTTGAGAATCAACGAGGCTCATGGGTAGTACGGTAGACATTTAAATGAGTGAACGATATGATATAAAGTACACATTCTAATAAATTAAGGGAACTCATTTACATGTATTGGTTGTTTACAGAAAAATAACAAAAAAACTAAAGATATGGTTTCGGTCGTAATTACTGATGGAACGGGGTTTAACTAGGGGGAACCAGAGTATAAACACACTGTATGCTAAGCTAACTAGTGGGAGTATCTGGGGTGCTACAGTATGCTAAGTTAACTATTAGAAGTATCCAGGTAGGTACAGTATGCTAGGTTCTCCAACGGCACTGCCGCAGTGCTTCTGTATGCAATGCTAACTAGTGAGAGTAGCTGGGGTGCTAGAATATTCTCTGCTTACTAGTGGGAGAATCTGCGGTACTACAGTATGCTAAGTTTACTAGTAGGAGTATCTGAGTGAGGCAAGCCAGTGTACGAAGAGCCTGCTGTCTGCTCCCTGGTTCTGCACTTGAATCTAAATGAGCAGATAGGACTTTCAGGGCAGTGCCTGGTCTGCATAAGCCCCTCCACGACAGGAGGGCAAATAAAGCGAGAGACTGACGTGGGGGTGACCCCTAGATGCCCCCTTTCTTTTCGCCAAGCACCCCTCACACCCTTTTAAAGGACCTTTGTCATGAAAGAAACCGGAGAGGCAAGATGCCCATCAAATATTTGGTCCGAAAAAACCCATGTTAGAACCCCTTTTCTTTTAAACAGGACGAGATAAGGACTCCATAGCTTCTAGGGGTTTATAAATATTAAACCTGAGGATCCCATTCAAAATCCATGTTCTACATCTTTGTGCGTCGGAAAATGGGATCACACGCTTACGCTAATGCAATATTTAACCATTAGCTGTGGCGCTCATTGAAATTGATGTGGGACTTATAAATTGACATGCAAATAGTGATAATCGATTTAATACCCATGCTTTAATTATTAGAATTGCCCCATGAAGTACTTTATTTTACATGGTAGAATAATGCTTTGATAATGCTCTTGTATTCTAATCGAACATGAAGTTTAAACTGCGTTTCTAAACTGTGTTTCTAATCCGTGTCTTTCCATTTACTTTGCAAATACCTCTCTTCAAATCTCTGTTATATATATATATTTTTCAGGTTGTGATTCAACGCTCGATTCCAATTGCTCCAACGCTGAGCTTTACTACTGCAAAACGACTGCGTGTGCGTCACTATTCAAATACGAGACCTTGGCATTCTGAAATCTTATTTCTTTAGCAACCAGAATATCTGAGGGCAGCTGCCAGAACGGAGCAGAGAGGGGCTTCCTCAAAACGTGGGCAAACTGTTGCTTGGACACATTTGTGGATGATGATATTTTTGAAATGTTAATTTTCTGGGTTGGCACTAATCAAAACAAATACCACAGAAGACAGGAAGAATTTAGGACGGTCATCTGCATTTTGCAGAAGGAAAGCAACTGTAAATGCGAAATCCTTCTTTTATTTAGTATGACAGTGAAATGTGTCTTATAATCTTTATTGCATTTGTTTGAAGTGTTTGAAATGTCCAATATCAAACCAAGTTTATTTACTGCCATGTGTTATAGGATGCATCCTAGAACTAATTCTCAAGTTTTAAATATTTAAAAAGAAGTGCAGATTTTAAGTGCATATTTCGTTAAGTTACACAACCCAGGGGGTTCTAAAATCTGTAGTGTAGAACTGCTTTCTTAACTTTATAGTATACCCATCATCACCTCTAAAGGCATAAATATGTAATTAACATTAACATCTTAACAATGATATAACCACATTATGAGGCAACATCTGGCCAAAAACAGCAAGAACCACAGATGTTGTCATTCTAAAGTTTAAAATCACTAAATATGTGATCTAATTTAATTATAATACAAACATTTATTTCAGAAATTAAGGCCAGAAACGCTTTGGTAAAAATAGAAAATGAATCAATAAATATAAGGGCAACAAGGCAACCCATAGTGGTAGCACTGTTTGATTTTGTTTGAACGACTTTTGTTCCACAAACGATGCAGCAAAATGTCTTCATAATCGACTTCAATATTGTAAGTAGTACAACGGCCAACTGCACACACACACACACACACACACACACACACAAACACCAAAACACACACAGCAAAGTGAAGTTAATATCAGATAAACAGTATCATTGCTGTTCAGACACATAGACAGAGAGACAGAAAGATGCACGCACACACACACACACACACACACACACACATTTGGAGTCAGACTGAAATTGTAAATACATCAGGACTTCCCTTGGGGTCTCTTTACCTTTCTTCTCCAGTCTCACCTATTGGTTGCAGTCTCTAGTCCCCCTCTCTCTCTCTGTCTCTGTCTCTCTCTCTCTCTCTCTCTCTCTCTCTCTCTCTCTCACTTTCCTCTGTCTCCCGCTCCATGCTACAAATATTCTGCTCACGCTCAACTGCGGCACCCCAGCTCCGAACCTCCCCATTAATCCACACCACAGACATCTTGGCCCAGTGTCCTGCCTCTCTCCCGATGTGCACTCCAAACCGGTCCGCGGGCTGTGGCCCCAGAAAGTGCACTCGCCCATTACTAACACACACATGCAAACACACGGCACAGCCCTTGTACCTCTGAACACGCCTGTGGCGGTCAATAGCAGGATTTCAATGGAATTCTTGCTTTTCATCAAATTTTCATGAATGACGGTGATAATAATAATTGCATCATTACGCCGTTAAAAATCAGACAAATGCACACAAGTGCCCCTCAAAAAGCGGCCCAATATTTCCAGAGAGGGAAAAACAGCCCACCGCCCGACCACTTCTGCCAGATAGAATATGGGAACCCTACACTTTGGCAATGAATTGATTTAAATATTTATATCAAAAGCTCCAGACCCAGTGCAGCATTACCATTCACCACAAATCACATTTGAGAGTGAAGGTTGTTTCTTTCCAAAGTGTGCAAAAGTTACTCCCCACTCCTGGCTCTACTCTTTGTCCGTTCTCTCACTGCTACACTAGAAGACATTACACACAACAGAGACAACTGGACAAAGACGACAACAACAAAAAACGAAAACACCATCAGGGCCAACTGGGAACCCTCAGACACACGTGGTGTTGATGCGATGCATGCATCTAAAATTGCCTCCATTTTAACATGCCTTTCAAATGCGTCATTGAATGTAATCTGTAACAACGGTCGATGTGGATATCCCCCGGATTCATCATCATAGTGGGCTGTGAGGCCCGGACCGGGTTTTCAAGAGCAGCTATTTGCAGAGTGGATGAGGGGCAGGTGTGTGGTTTGTGTGGTGAATTGGGATGTGGTGAGGCGAGCGGGTTAGAAGCACAGCCCTGGTTGGTGGAGAGAAACAGAAACACACACACAAGTGTGCTTTTATATGGAGGATACCATCTAGCCCACCTGGCAAGATGTTCCACACATGATGGAGGGAGGCCGGAATGAGCTTTATACCCGAGGAGTGTGAACAACTTTTTTTGTTATTGAAAAAAAAAAAAGACAAACGCAAATGAAAAGCAGCACCAAAAACAGCACTGATAACTTCAAGACGCTGGATGATATCGGATCCATACATAGATGAACTTTATATTAACTTATATTATAATATTGCATATTTAATTGATGCATTATCACATCAGTAATCGGTATTCATAATAAATGGCTGAAGACACAGCAAGACAACAATACATCTCACTAATCACCCCCACGTAGCACACGGCCAAAGGGTCTGCCTCCGAGATGTATGTGTGTGCATTAACACATCTTCCCTGACAGGCACCATAACTAAGACTCAATGGAGAACCAGGGAGATTTCAAGGGGAAATCGAAACAGACCACGGCCGTCAATCTGGCGCGGAGCGGTGAGTTAAAACGAGCTTGGGGGTGGGCCTAGTGGGGGGGGTGGGGGGTGGGGGGAGGAGGAGGAGGGGGCCAGGAGGGGAGGGCGCGGCCTGCGCGCGGGGTACCGCTCTTTGTAGATCACTGCACCAGAACCGGCACCTACGTTTACGCCGACCTGTCATAAGTTCTCCAGACAATTGCTGAAGGGAACCGGGGCTTTAGCACCTTTTCATCTGCTCTCTCCGGAAGAAAAGCCTCCAGTGGATTTTTTTTTATTAGCACAGCTTTAGAAAACGCCCAGTAGCTCCTCCGCCACCCTCCTCTCACCACATCTCCCTTCTTCTCTCTCTCTCTCTCTCTCTCTCTCTCTCTCTCTCTCTCTCTCTCTCTCTCTCTCTCTCTCTCTCTCTCTCTCTCTCTCTCTCTCTCTCTCTCTCTCCTCCTCCTCCTCCTCCTCCTCCTCCTCCTCCTCCTCCTCTGTTGCTGCCCGCCTCGCCCCTGCCTCTCCCCTCCTCCCTCCGCCGTCATTCATTCAGTTTAATTTTGAACTCTGCACCGCTAGACAAGAAGCACCATGGTTACCTGGCGCAGGGCCATCTCATTACACCACCAATTGATTCTGGCCTGGCTCTGCATCAACCACCCACCCCCACCCCCCACTCCCACTCCCACTCCCACCCCTCCCTGCGCAGTCCGCACCCACCCTCTAACCACCCACCAATTCAAACGTACGCACATCGTCCGTGAATATATATGTCCATCTGCAGCGATTTCAGAACACATGTTGGAGAGCGTAGAGCGCGTTGAGTGAAAAAAAGAACACACACGTGCACAAAAACCACTGTCGTATCGGGCTCTGTTTAAGAAGGGCTTTGTCCTCCATGTTGCAAAAAAATATATACAACAATTGAGTAATCATTTAATTGATGCTCGGCAGACGTCAGTGATTGCATACAATAGAGTGACAGAGCCCTTGTAGCCAACGTCCACAGGTACAGACAGGTCTTACAAATATTTTTAAGGAAGCTTAATCGGTCTCCCAGCATATCGAAAAAGAAATGTGTTCCAGTTAATGTCTCCGTTAAATATATGTTTATATGTTGATGGATAGCACACCATAACTAATGTCGCTATAAATACAATTCTAATACAAACGTAGATTTGGTGAGAAAACAAACATTAGCATTTTTTTTGGCAAAATAAGTCCCTAGTTGCGCTTAAATATAATAATAATAATCACATATCACTAAACTCACAATGTAATCCTTATTTCTAAGAATTACTCTGCCATAAAACGAGGCGAAGCCAGAAGCCAAACACGTCTTTGGATCTTGAAACTGCGATTCAAATTTTGTTTTGGGGGGGGCGGGGGGAAATTAAACCATAATATAACGTAATTTTATTCCTTTGTGGATTGCTATTCGTCTATGCGGCCCATTAGCCAATCATATTACACCAAACAATCCGAGGCGAGACGCAGCGCGCTGCCTTGAAACATTGTTTATACATCAACTCATCGACGCGCTCGGCCGAGCGCGAGCGCCACAGGCCGCTGGATCTAAATGGCCGACACATAGAGCAATTAGGGTCACAATGGAGTTACAGTATGGAGGGGCTTCTGCCAAAACAACATCTCTGGCATCCGAGACTGGGTGCAGTGAAGCTGTTTTCTGAAGAAAGGGGGGAAAAAAAAAAAAAAAACGCAAGATTTGGCTAAGTTGCCGGTGATGAGGTCATTGGGACGCGACCCTCACCGAGGTGACCTGATGATGGGGCCCGGTGAGGCGGAGCGGTAGGCTGGATCCAGAGCAAACATTTTTTGAAATGGTTGTTTGTTTTAGGTATGCAGTTATAAATGGTTAATTTTCAGTATAGGATTAGGCGGGGTTCAATTTACGTGTCCGCTTTGAAAGGGTCAAGTATCGAGTTAACGATGGCCAGGATAAGCTACTTAGTACCGAGTGACACAACAACAAGAGTCTGGAGCAGGGTCAGCAGGCCCGTTTCAACACCGTAGTCTCTTTTGAAAACTCCATACAAAACAAACTCGCCGACTTGACAAACCAATTCATATCAAAACTTTTTAACTTGGTTGAATCTAAAATGTCTAAACTCTATCCGCATTTTAAACGACTAGAAAGGGAAACCCAGTTCTGACATTTGCGCTCGCTTAGAAAACAACACAATCGTGTCTCTGTACTGACCCACAGGTCAGCGACCGTGACCCTCTTGTACCACCGACATATTGAATGCAATTGCTTACAGCCATGTGCTCCTCGACTGATAGAGGCTCCGTCTCCTCCACAGCCCGCACGAACGCTCCTCCACGGTGCTGTCTGCAGCCTGTCCTCCAGTGGAAATGTCACTTGTTTCTCTCCTCTTGCTTCACGTTTGGCAGAGTGTCATGAGAAACAGGCCTGAGCCCTCGCACATGGAACAGCGTTGGCACTATTCAAAGTGCAGCTCGGGCCACGGCTTAATAACAGGGCACTTGTGGATTCCTGGAACACATTGTTACCTCTCCTCGATGAACGCCATGAATCCGGGGAATCAGAGTGTAAGCGACACTATCCTCAGTCTTAGCTTTAAAAAGTATGCCACCGGTATTTACTTCCTTTTATTAGAAAGAATGAGAGATCTGTGGACCTGAGCCATGAATCAGCTATTATTATTAATAAAAAAGAATAACGATCATGTTCTTTTCAATCATTTCCTTTTGTACGCCCCTCCATCTTGCACTATGCCCGGCTGTACGTGCACACACGCACACACACACACACACACACACACACACACACACGCACACTCTCACACACACACACACACACACACACACACACACACACACACACGCACACGCACACACGCACATGCACACGCACACACACACACACACACACACAAGAAGAGCTGAGGCACGTGTCTAATGTTCTCATATGTTCTTAATGTAATATTTTTAAACATAATGTGCCTTAAGGCAAACATATTCAAATTCTAAATGTAGGCTACTTGAGGGTGCTACCAATAGCAATGAGATAGTCTTAAGAGCTTCAAGGGAAATCAGATACGATAGTGTAGCACAAAGATACCTTAACTCAAATAGCGTGACTAGTTTTGTATTGTACACATACATAGTATTTTAATTTTAAGCAAACATCAGGTTATTATTTTTTTCTTTTACATATTGCATGTCTTTCCAAAACGTACAAGAACTTTCTTCTGCGTCTTTCAGAACCATGCTCTTTTTTTCCTTGTTATTTCAAATTGCAATTAAGTCATAAAGGAAAAACTCCCCTTTTACCCTTAAAAATACCATCCCAACGACACAATTGTTAGGGATCCCAGACTGGCAGATGCCTAAATGTCCTGCTCAGTGTTCTGCATGATAATACCATGATAAGGTCATGATGACGTTCCTGGATTGTTTCATCTATGCTCTCTTCTTTGCTTGCTGGACTGCTTTCAACTGACAAAACTGCAGTTTGCAATTTTGTCCGTTTGGTCTGCCAACCTGCCAATCCACTGGCACCGTGGAAAACTAAATCCTTGTGGATTCGGTGGAACACAATAAGATGCCTAATGCCTTTCAAAGTCTTTGTAAATCACAAAATATGAAGCTTTGGCCTTTCTACACATCGACACATCGCAAATAATGGAAACCTTTACGATCATTTACATGTTGACTGCTCCTCTAGAGCACATCATGCATTTTAATGGAATGTGGTGCTTGGGGGCCAAGCGGGGGTTAACAGATACTGCCAACGACGTCGCCGTCGATGACATCCTAACGGCGACCGTCGTGGTGAACAATGTCTTTTAAAAGAGCTGAAAAGGCCCCGTGGTGATTTCTCTATTGTGCTGCTGCTGCTGCTGCGAGTTTCTCTGCAAGAAGTGAGAGCTACAGACACTGGCCTGCTACCCATTCTGGGGCCCCTTTCCTGTGCTGTGTGCAGCAGCACACAGGTTGTCTAAGGACACAGTGAACCAGGCTACCCGGCCTGCAGTAGGGGCCTTGCAGGGGGACCCGCGACGGGCCGGCGGACTGGAGGTCACTCCCAGTCCCCCGGTCCACGCGGATCGGGCTGCGGTGCTGCCCTCCGATGGTTAACGCGCTAGGGGAGCTGTGATTGGCCAATGTCCATGTAGACAGGGAGGGAAGGGCGGGGGACGGGGGGGGGGGGACTTCCAAGTAAAGGCAGAGGAGGAATTAGATTGGAGGGCTGTGGGTGGGTGGCTGAGCTCTGGGGGCTGTGCAGATTTACAGCTTCCTATTTCAAACTTGCAGAATATATAGTGTGCAATAAAATATGATATGTCGTTTGTATTTCATTGTGTTGACGTAAATTAGAAACTCGTAACTTTTGAGCGGCTTTTGAAGGCGAAGACACACACTTGTGTCCCTGTGTTATAGGAGTACGTCTGCGCTCTGCGTGTTCTGTGGATCCTGCCCAACTGTCAGCCACAACTGTAGGGGACAATAGCTGCTCACTTCTAAATTCGTTACGATTTTCAAACTGCCGACCATCACACCTGCATTCTCCAGGGACGAGAGCTACCACACACACACACACACACACACACACACACACACACACACACACACACACACAAGTTTGTGAAACACACCCTCCTTTCTCTCTCTCCTCTCCTTGTCAGCTCTCCTCCTCTCCCAAGTTTCATTTTCTTTCCTTCTGTTACGCCCTTTTCTGTGTTTGTGTGTGTGTTTGTGTGTGTGTGTGTGTGTGTGTGTGTGTGTGTGTGCGTGTGTCTGTGTGTGTACGTCCATCTCTACATGGCTGTGTATGCCTGTTTGTGTGTATATGTACGTGCGTATAAATGTGGATGTGGTGTGTGTGTGTGTGTGTGTGTGTGTGTGTGTGTGTGTGTCGTTGTGCGTTCATATGTGTGTGTGTGTGTGTGTGTATGTGTGTGTGTGTGTGTGTACAGGCCTGTACGTGTATGTCTGTGTGTGTGTGTGTGTATGCGTGTATATGTGCATGTGTGTGTGCGTGCATGCGTGCGTGTGTGTGTGTATGTGTGTGTGTGTGTGTCCAGGGCTTGTACGTGTACGTCTGTATGTGTACGGGTGTGTATGTGTATATATACGTGCATGTGTGTGTGTGTGTGTGTGTGTGTGTGTGTGTGTGTGTGTGCAGGTGTATGTGTGAGTGTCCACGCATGTATGTGTATGCCTGTATGTGTACGTGTGTACATGTGCCTGTGTGTGTGTGTGTGTGTGTGTGTGTGTGTCTGTGTGAGTCCTGCTGAAGGGCCTTTGTCTGAGAACACTGGAGCCGCCAGCGGTCCATGAGGGGCCAGGACCATGAATACCCCCAGTGTGAGAAGCCTGCTCTTTCTCTTCACACCGTGCTCCCTCCCTCTCTCTCTCTCTCTCTCTCTCTCTCTCTCTCTCTGTCTCCCTCTGTCTCTATCTGTCTCTCTCTCTGTCTCTCTCTCCCTCTCTCTGCAGGAATGCCTGAGCAGTGAGGTAAGGTGCACACATGCGCAGAGGACGTACACTGTGTGCGCACGTCCCCCGACTGCGAGTGTGCACGTACACCCACTGAGATACAAGGATGCACGCACACGCCCATATCCGCACGCACACACACACGCTAACACACAAACACACACCCATATACAAACACATGCACACATACACCCACACCCATACACACACACACACACACAAACACACACACACACACAGGCAAACACACACCCATACACGCGGGCCGAGTGAGTCATGCAGTGATGAGAAGCCAGTGTTTAGTGTGTGAACCCCCTCACCCTGGACTCCCATCCTGAGACCCTCATTCTCTCCTCCTCCAGCTACGCTCCTCTCTCTCTAATTAAAGGGAGTACACCCCCTGTTCCAGGAGAACTTCATCCTACGAGTTTCAAAAAGTGAGCTTGGTGCAGTCGAGACCGCCGCGAGGGTCCTGGGAAGACGGACACTGAGGATGTTATAGGGCGAATGATGATCTTCCAAACCTGAAGTGTGGACCCATCTCCCCTCTCAGACCACCGCAAAACATATCTTGGGAAGATCATTTCTCAGTACTAATTGTCCTTCCTTCCTTCCTTCCACTCTTTATCCCTTAATCACATCCTAATGTTAAGTAATTGAACAGACACTTTTATTAAAAGTGTCTCCCAGTGGAATGTCTTTTTGATACATGTTACTAGTAATGAGCAGGTAAGGGTTAGGCACAATGCTCATGGTTGCCTACAGA
The DNA here is from genome assembly GCF_964030765.1 of Micromesistius poutassou. Lineage (NCBI taxonomy): Eukaryota > Metazoa > Chordata > Actinopteri > Gadiformes > Gadidae > Micromesistius > Micromesistius poutassou. Next base: position 6,087,973 of record NC_140280.1, on the reverse strand, counting down.
TACTTGGGGCTCCAACCCAGAACCTTTCGGCTGGCTGTCGAACTACTACATTATCCTGCCCCTTCCTTCCTTCCTTCCTTCCTTCCTTCCTCTCTCCCTCCCTCTCTTCCTTCATTCCTTACACAACAACACCCTCAAAGAAACAGTATATGAATGTTTCCATGACGGACCCATTCTCATGAAGCATAAGAAGGTTTTCAGGAGTGTCGTCGGGTCAATAACTTCACTAATTGGCAAATTCAAGAGAAACTGAAATATGAATAAGGTATTTAACAATGTACTTTTAGGCCAATAGATTTAAAAGCATATTGTATAGTGTTCACTGGTTTACTGCTTCACTCAATGATACATAAGTTCAAGGCCTAGTACTAAGAAGAATTATTCATGCTGTGCAGCATCAACAAAGCTTTTTTTTTGGCTTTTCAACCTGCACTGCTAATTATTTTTACATCACAACGTGTTATCTCCACCTGAAACCAAGTCTTGCACCTTCCTAAACCGTGACGAAAACCCTAACGGCGTGATGCTTTATCGCTTCCAGTGCTAGCCTGCGCTGCGTCAGAAGAACCAGGGGATTCAAGAAAGACTGTGAGTGCTAAAGGAAGAGAGAACGACGAGCGTTGAGAATATTAATCACCATCCTCCAGAGGTGTTTATTTATATCTGAAAATCAAGACGTCTCTCAAGGTTTGTTCCTTGATGATTAAGTGTTTCCCTTGCCCTTCAGAGGGCTTTGGGGGAGTTTGGGGGAGTCGTCTAGCGCGTGAAGCGTCTGTCTGGCCTGTGAGGCGGCTTTGAGGCTGTGACGTTGATCAAGGGCTGGACAAATCCAATCGACCGGCCTCGAGGTCGCTCCTCAAGACACACACCTATTGACGGTATACCGGGACGTGCTGCTCAGTGGGGCGAAGGAGCCGGAAAACAAGAGGAGGTTTTCCAGAGACGCTACCACACCTGTCTGGTCGGGGAGAAGGAGCGGGGGCCGGCCAATCCGCTGAGTCACACGAGACTCAACACAAGAACCGCTCTGTGGGATTAATCCGAGATGAACGAGAGCGAGGGCCTTCGGCGTAATGACAGCACAACGCCGGCTTATATATTTGTACGCGGCCATCGCTCAAGGCAGCTGTGGTTTCGGCGGCTGGGCCGAGATCAACTGAAGCGAGGCCTTGACCTACGCAGTGCGCAGGGATGACTTACTCTGACGGTAAACGGAGGCGGTTTGGGTTCAGGGCGATCAGAGACCCGAGCCAAACCCTATGAATATAACCGGAATAATGCTAATAACGTGGAAGCGTTTGATTGGGCTCCATGAGAGCTTTGTGTGATAAAAAAAGGACTGTTCCCGTAATATTGCCTCCCAAGCTTTCCAAGTTTCCCCAATGCCTGATTGATGGCTTTCCTACTGAATAGATGATGATACGTTGGACAGGTTGTCTTTCGTGTGTCAACTTGGTAGTACTTATAAATAAGACTAAAATGTGGTTTCAACCACTGAGCTGTTTGAACGTCATAAAAAACAATCACGTGTGATCGCGTGAAAATAACTCACAAATAATTATAGTGCTATACATAAATAAGCTTTGCTGTAACTTCATGTAACATGTTAGTGGTTACATCTTCCCACGGCCATTATGGAAATTGTGTGCAGACTATATTAAGTATTAGTAAGTAAGCATTTTTACACTGCCAAGCCGGTACGGTCGCATTTTGGCACACCCTGCAATTTCACTGTCTTGCCTGTGTAAAACCGAGGGGGTAAAATCCCCCTTCGTCAAGGAGCAGGCTTTCTTGGTTTACTGGAGAAGGCAGGGCTAAGCACAGAGAGTAGACCTCTTTAGAATAATTTACATACTCTGAATGTTTGAATTTCTTTATGATTCAAGTCACCCGCATGCAAGAAGGAGTAGGCCTATATGTATTTGAGTGTAGGCTACAAACACGATTCACTATTTACTATATGCACTATAAGTGCAAAAATGCCAACATATTCTTTATTTAGCTTACCACTTGTTTTTTATCCCGACAAAGCATAATAATGAAAGTTCCTCTGGTACATTCTCATAGATAGCACCATCTTTCCCCGTCTTTGTTAAATGCGACTGCATCACCTTCTCTCCCATGAGGGTCAGCAGCTTGTGGGTTTCACCGTCTCTCCAGTTAGAACTAATCATGTTGATATCGCTGTGTTGTTTGCTGTAGAGACAGTGCAGCAACACCTCTACCCAAGTCCCGCCCGTGGAACCACAAAGCCATCTAATCGCATTTACATCAAAATTAAACCGCCGATATGTGTATGGTCCGTGAGAGTAAATTGGGGGGCGAAATCAAGCCAGTGTATTACCTCGGTCAGTGTAAACGTGCGGACCATGCCGGGAAAAAGGTGGGCATAAAACAGGCATATTTGGCAGTGTAAAGACGTTTGAAAAAGACCTAAAGTGAATAAAGATAGATGTCATTAAGGAGCAGGTAGGGGTAAGACATCTTGGAGGCCTACAGGTAGACTAAGGGGCTTAGGGATTGGAGCCAGAAATATCATAGCCATATCTGCAGATCTCAAGAAATATATCTTATCTAAATATCTTAATATCTTCTAGAAATATATCTGATATCAATTATGAATATTATTATAGAATCCAATAACAAGAGAGGGAGGCAGTGTTTGAGAGGGAGGCAGTGTTATTAAGCATCAACATCTGCTGCATGACTCTAAAACCGACTCTTGTGTTTGTGAAAACGACCAAACAAAGTCATGTTTACTTGTTTCTGTGCTGTCAGGGTTAGGGTTAGTTTTATAGTGATTGGAAAATCATAATGAAAGCACAGAGCGGAAACACCCCTCTCCCTTCTCTCTTAATTTCTTATTCTGCTTACTGTGCACGTGGGTGCGTGCCTGTGTTCGCTTGTGCACGTGCTTTGCACTGGGCTGGGCTGGGTGACTCAGTCTCAATTTTTTTGCAGGGATAACGAATGGCCATTCATTCTTTTCTGTGTTGCTAACAGGCTGAATCATATCAGAGAGCACACAAACGCACACATGCACACAATGAAAGAAGCACAACTCCCTTTTCGTCAACCGTCTCAGATCAATGGAGTAGGATGTGGAAACAGCCACAGCCCTATGGATGTATGTGTGTGTGTGTGTGTGTGTGTGTGTGTGTGTGTGTGTGTGAGACTATGTGTGTGTGTGTGTGTGTGTGTGTGTGTGTGTGTGTGTGTGTGTGTGTGTGTGTGTGCGTGTGTGTGTGTGTGTGTGTGTGTGTGTGTGTGTGTGTGCGTGTGAGTATGTGTGTGTGTGTGTGTGTGTGTGTGTGTGTGTGTGTGTGTGTGTGTGTGTGTGTGTGAATTTATGTGTGTGTGTGTGTGTGTGTGTGTGTGTGTGTGTGTGTGTGTGTGTGTGTGTGTGTGAGTATATGTGTGAGTAGTGTGCGTGTGTGACTATATGTATGTGTGTTTGTGCGTTTGTGTGCGTGTATGAGTATATGTGCGTGTGTGACTATATGTGTGTGTGTGTGTGTGTGTGTGTGTGTGTGTGTGTGTGTGTGTGTATACTGAAGGTGGGGAAGGATGGATAAGCTGGAGTCTGCACTTTCCTCCCTTACTGCGGAGAGTAAGAGCACAAGATGTCAGGCTGGCCAATCACAATCGTCATCACACCCCCCCCACACACATCCCCCCACCCTGCCACCGCCCAGCCCCCACCCACCCGAGCCCCCGCTCCACCCTGGCTGTTGCCATATTGTCAGCACAGGGGATCGCCGCGGAGGACCCCCTGTAGAGATTTACTTTGAGATAATCATCACTTTCAAGCTTTGTTTGACTCCCCTATCCTTCTTCATTTCTCTCTCTCTTTCTCCCTCCCTCTCTCTCCCTCTATTCTCTCTCTCCCTCTCTCTTCTCTCTCTTTTTCCTTCTCTCTCTTTTCTCTCCCCCTCTCTGTCTTCCTCCCTCTCTCCCTCTCTTCTCTCCCTCTTCCCTATCTCCTTCCCCTCTCTTGCTCCCCCTCTTCCCTATCTCCTTCCCTTTTTCTCTCTATCCAAAGGGCTTTCTTCAGTAACAGGGGTGTTTGAACAAACTGCTGCAGCATTCTCCCTGTAAAAAAACAATAAATCCGAACCAAACAAATATCTGCCCCCCCCCATCAAAAAACTAGAGAAAAAAATGAAATAATCAAAAGAGAAAACCCTGTAAGAATGTCAAATATGTGGCGGTCATCCCGGGAATCTCTGAACACCGCTTTAGAGCATAAGAAAGGCAATATTGGTGAATTCAAGCCAGATGGAAATAGAAGTGCTGCATGCAGCTTTTCGGAGAAGCAGGTTATTATAACCTCGAGTGGAAAAGCAGAACTGAATGAACTCCTGGGTTCAGGAATGGGAGAATGCCATACGGGCATATGAATATGTGAGCCCAGCCACGTAATAGAAGTTATAAAAAGATGATAAATTGTGTTGAGCACGTTTTTTAAGTCCCAGCGCAATATACGGTTATTGAACTGCACTGCGTCGGTACACATGGTGGACACGGTATTGTCAACAAATTATGAATTATGTATGTATGCATGTTTATAAATATTTGAGCTATTTTAAAAGGCCATTCATATACTCACGTATATCTACGTAAAACTGTCTAACCAACCAATGAACCAACCAATTGATTAAATAAACATAACCCTAAGATAAATATCGATTTGAATAATAAATGATCCAGGTCGAGTCCTTGGCACAAAATCTGATGAGGTAAGTACAAAGATCACTATCATAGGCACTGTGTTAATTATTATAAGGCAGTGGGCCTGTTTCATAGCAGCTTCCCTCTCCAGTCTGTTTAATTCATCTGCTGGGCTGCCTCGTCTGTCACTGCCTATGACAGCCTATGCGGAGCATGAGCTAGGGTTGGGGTTAGGGCTACGGTTAGCTCGCCCTATCAATTGGGTGAACTGAATCAATACCGCATGATGATAGGCCACGTTAAGCCTCATTGATGAAAAGGACTTCAGCGGGTTCATAATAAAACTGACAAGACGAGACAAAGGTCTGCCGCGCTGACGCCCTGGATCCACCCAGTCTCCTGAATACTACCTCAGAGAAAGTCTGGGATCCAAGATCCAACCGTAGGGCTATGTCAGAGCTCTGGTGACGCTGTGAGTCACATCCGTCCACATACTACATCTCCGTGCCGGAGAGAGAGAGAGAGAGAGAGAGGTCCGAGACCTCGCCCGGGCTGAGTCACACTGCCTCCTTCACCACCCTCTTCCTCACTGAACTGAAGGGCAGTCTCCGCACAAAGCCCCGTGCCCAGGGAGAGGCTTCAGACTGGGGCGGCAGTCAGACCAACGAGGGGGGGCGCCTCCACGACAACACGTGGCTTCAAATAATAGAACAAAAAACAACCTATTTTTTCGCGTCAGTGCTCTTGATGACGCTCTTAAGGTTTGGTCTCAAACCTTTTTTCAGACATAAAACACACACACAAACGCACGCGCCCGCGCACACACACACACACACACACACTCACACGCGCACACACACACACACACAAACTGTGTATGTGCAGTTAGAGGAGCAGGTCTGCAAAGTCTGGCAGTTCCTGTTTGACAGCAGTGTTTGATAATCTAACTGCATCCTCACACCAAAGAACGTGGTGTATTTGGTGTGCCTTGTCTCTGTCAGGTGATGCTGCTGTCCTATAATAAGGACAGCCGGAGACAGGGGTGAGCTTGGCCTCCCCCTGCAGGCCAGCCCTGTTAGTGCAGCATGACACTGAACTCACCGTCGTCTGCATACTGCTGGAGGCTGCTTGGTTCTCCCTCCACTGTGACAGGTACCCGGTGCCAACCGAACCTGAGACAGAGCGACAGAGAGAGAGAGAGAGAGAGAGAGAGAGAGAGAGAGAGAGAGAGAGAGAGAGAGAGAGAGAGAGAGAGAGAGAGAGAGAGAGCGAGAGAGAAAGAGTATAACACAAGCATAACATTAAGACCCATAAGAGAGGCAGAGGTTTGGACCATATTGTTCCAAGCAGCTGATGAAATTCTCGCAGCTACGTCCAAAAAACGTATTCTTGGGGAAACACTGTCCCGGCATTGTATCATTTCTGCATCGGCCCCTCAGTGACCCAAGCACATACAAAAAATAAACGGTTGAGTCAGTTTTCGCTAAATTTAGGGCAGACTGTGTCCAATGCTGTTGCGTAAGCGAGCATGTGTGTTTGTATGTAGGTCAGAACAACAGTGCTACATGCAAGTATGGAGCTGGAGCAGGGAATGGCATCTTTAACAGAGTGGCCTCTGCACACATTACAGGAGACAGCGAAGGAAACAGTACTCATTACTATTCTATTCTCCCTTTCTTGGTACTCTCTTTCTATTGGTTCTGCTCTTCATTTCAGCGACTGCATAATGTTCATCTTGGTCCTCTGACCGCTTAGAGATGTGTGTGTGTTCTCGTGTGTTCACACTTCTAATACTATATTCCTACGTTACTATAACGGACAGACATGGTAATGTTACGATGGTCCAAACAGACAGACAGCGATAGACGACAAGAAAGACATGTTAATGCTATACTTATAGACAGACAGACAGACAGACAGACAGACAGAGAGACAGGCAGATGGGTAAATAGTGACTAGACAGACAGATTGACAGGTTTTTAGAGATGGACAGGTAGGAAGATAGTCAGACAAATAGAGAGACAGACAGCCAGACCAACATTTTCTTGTTATATTTATAGCCAGCCAGCCAGCCAGTCAGATAGATACCAGACAGACCGATATTAGTCTCCTCCAACTCCGTCTCTCTCTCTCTCTCTCTCTCTCTCTCTCTGTCCTTCGTCTCGATTGCTTCTTGTCAAACGTGTCATTGCCCCTTCTCTTTTTTCTCCCTCCACCTCTTTCTCTCTCTGAAAGAGGGTGGGATGTCCGCATTGGTTGCTATGGCACCAGACAGCTCCATGTTTTCTTCAGACAAGAGCTAGATGGGATTGCCTGCTGCGCGCATGCGTCTGTCTGTCTGTCTGTCTGCATGTGCAACCAGATGTGTGACTCCTACTGCGCTGCGTAGACACTCTGAGGCGTGGTACGATGATTACTACTACCGATGTCAATGATCACATTCACAGTCTGCGTGTCTGCGGAGGATACGCACACGCACCAGAGTCGCGTCGACCCAAACCCAGAGAGGGTGTGCTGTGAGAAGGCATTTGCCTTTAATCATCGTATTCATGAGATTTGCAGATCAGCAAGCAGCTGGCACATAACCTTCAGAGTACGATTAGCAAATTTAATGAGTTATTAATCCTAGATTTACATGCCTATCGTGGCTTAATTATTTGCCTTTGTCTTAGCACTGTGGTGTGTTCCAAAGGAACAGCAGCGCATGTGTACACGTGCACAAAAGGTACATTCGTGGACTCGTGCACGTGTGCACGCGCGCTGTAGTTCCTTTTCAATGGGCCTATGAAGCGATGAGGCAGACATGCTTTCTGGGGGACTTGGCGGTTCTGTGATGTTTAAATTCCAGTAGGGGGCGCTGCTGGCCTAAAGCTTACTTCTTCAGTCGTTTCGGTTTGGAGGCCAAGGGGAACCGTTCACCCTGCAGGGAGCGTTAGAGAATCTTGCAAAAAGATCAAGACAAGCATGACAATGAAAGACTGTGAAACATGACATTGCAATGTTTTTGTCTCATCTGTTCAACATCCAAAAATATGAGGGAAAAAAATATATCAAAGAGATTGTCAAAGAAAGCATGCCGTCTTATGTCCTTATGTCCTTGTTTTTTTCTTTTGCTTTTTTAAACAACCACAAACCGATGTGGAGGTTGCAACTGCCATTCATCAGTGAAAGTCAAATTAATGTAAGCATCATTCCAATCTGCTGTGTACTGCAAGCAGAAAATCAAAAGCAAATGATGATCTGATTGGAAGAGGTGAAACATTTTGATAGCGTGGCCTCCGATTATATAAACTGCTTCAATATAGTGGGAAAAAAAGGTACAGGTGCTCTGAAACTCAGAGTTTCAGGTGAGAGAAACACTCACCTACAACACACATAAGACTGCAGAGAAAACAAAACTCTCCCTAGTTCACTTTCCAGCTCCTCCAATCGGTCTATCTCTCATCTCTGATGTAAAGATGGTTAGTATTTGACTGTGTAATGTAACAGTGTTAACAACGGGGCAATACAAAGAGGATGAATTGAGTCCTTTCCGCACCACGAGCCGCTCTGAGGGCGCCCGTCGGACCCCGCCGCCCAGCGTCCCGCCCTGCAGAGATGGCTGGAAACTATCACAGCAGAGGCCCTGGCTCCGCTGACAGCTGCAACGCTCACAGAAAGGCAGTGCTCAAACGGTGGCGCGCATATGGCTTTGTCTTCACTTAAGTGTGTGTGTGTGTGTGTGTGTGTGTGTGTGTGTGCTGTGCACGTTTCTGCCTGTGTGTGTGCGTGTGTGTGTGTGTGTGTGTGTGTGTGTGTGTGTGTGTGTGTGTGTGTGTGTGTCGTAGGTGCATGCATATGTGGCGGTTGTGGTGTCGGGTGAAAGCGATGTGTGTACTTTCCACCCAGAGGGGGCCTCAAGCTGGGGAAATAGGGTGAGGCGGTGGAGTGGAGGGATGGAGGGAGGGAGGGAGGGAGAGGGGGAGGAAGGGAGGCGCTACAGGAGGGGAGGGGCCAGCTCCAGCTGAACTCAGTGCTCTGTAGCAGCGCTCGGGGGCGTGAGGTCACAGAGTCCAGCATTCCTCCGGAACACTCGTCTGTTTACACGACTGCCGCTGCGTGGAGGGAGGAGGGGGAGGAGGGGGAGGAGGAGGAGGAGGAGGAGGAGAGGGAGCCAGGGGGGAGAGGCAGAGAGGGACGGCGGCCCTTACTGCATGACTACAACATCAGATAACACTCAGGGCTTCACATTAATGTAACATTGCAGGGGCCCTGGACAGATAAGGGCCCTTTTATTCATTGATATGAGGAGTTGAGTGTGTGTGGAAGAGTACATGAAAACCGGACCTCTCCGTTGTTCTCTCGGGCCATTCTTTCAAAACACATACTGAACACACACACACACACATACACACAGAAACGCTTGCACACACACGCAAACATGCACACACACACACACACACACACAAGCCCCACGTCCGTAGAGCCAATAGTCGCTCGAAGTCTTGCAACCTCTCAGCCCGGGAGAGAAGGAACACACCCAAGGGTGTGTTCGTTCTTTCCCGGGTTCTTCTATCTTCTTCTTCATCGTATTCACATGGACAGTGACCCATGCAGATGACATACGTGATGTTTTTTATCAGCGTGCATGTCACAAATATTGGATCGGTTACGCTTGAGGGACTCTAGGAGCGACTGAAGTTTCAAAGACCGCATCTGGCACTCGCCCTACACACCCCACCCTAGCTAGGTGCGGTGCAATGTAACAAGCATGCACTAATAAGTAAGCATTTTAACTCATTCCAGGATGCTTGGAAATTAGAGGGATAGAGCTTTTTTACCATACAACTTACCCTACCAAATATTCTGTGGCACGTCCCCTGTCGTAATGTTGCACTATTAACTATTAATAGTACAACGTGTACTATAAATCACCATGTCCAAGTAAAAGAACATTTAATTGTATTAGTTGCAGTGGTCACAACGTGAAACACCAGCAGCATTATTAAGAGGGCCAGAGGCCTAGTCTACTGGTCTTACCTTGACGCAGTTTGGACTTTTTTAGGAGGAAAACAAGCTGTCTAATCCCATGGTTGAAACGAACCAGGCTTATCTGCATAGTGTTATTTCTGTACAGACTTTGGCGTTGAACTTGTGTGTTAGCTGGTGGGTGGTGTGCGGGGTGTGTGTGTGTGTGTGTGTGTGTGCGTGTTTGTGTGTGTTGGGGGGGGGGGGGTGTTGGGAGGGAATGCTCAACAGCTCTCTCTGCTTGGTCGCTCCGTTCTGCTCTGACTTCGGCTAATTTGGTCTGAACTTTGACTGGAGCTCCTCTCTCTCTCTCTCTCTCGCTCTCCCTCTCTCTCGCTCTCCCTCGCTCTCCCTCTCTCTCGCTCTCCCTCTCTCTCTCTCTCTCTCTCTCTCTCTCTCTCTCTCTCTCTCTCTCTCTCTCTCTCTCTCTCTCTCCCTCTCTCTATCTCCCACTCTGTCTCTCTCTTCTCTATGCCGCCGACCTCCCCAGGGCTCAAAAGGCTGCCGGCCAGCTGCTGCTGGTGTCCAGGAGGGAGCACAACAGAAATGGGGAGTGACACCGTCCGGGCCCGGGGAGACAGTGCTCCGACTGTACTGAGGAGGACCAGAGAGGGCGGTGGGGGGTGGGGGGGTGCGGAGAGGTGGGGCGGCTGCAGGGTGGACGTTGGTGGTGGTGGTGATGCGGGATGGTGGGGGTTGAGGGGTTGAGGGGTTGAGGGGTTGAGGGTCGGGAAGGGTGGAGGGTGGATGGTGGAGGCCACGGCCGTCAAAGGCTTCATTGTCCGCCGGACCGAGGCGAGGGCAGCTTCACGTGCGGCGCATGATTCTCTCGGCGGGCCCGCAGGAGAGCGAGGCCAGCCTGACCCTGCGGCGCGCTGGGAGGACACAGGCAGGAGGCCTCCGACGGCAGGTTAAAGTGTAACCATGCCATGTTTTCTCAGGAGTGTGTTTATCCAGAGGACCAACGCTGGGGCCCTTTTGTTTAACTAAGTGCAGAGACTCGCCCTAAAAGTAAAGCCTCCCAGAAAACACACAGGAACCAGGTGGTCCGCCTATGTTCCATCTACCGCCGTGCCGTGCACAAGGTGGTGTGCTGCTGCCGGTTGTGTGTGTGTGTGTGTAGGGACTCGTGCACGGACCCTATATGCGCACCGACTCGTGCGTCCCATGCACATATAGGGGGAGATCCTATACGAGACAATGCGGGGACGCGACGCCAAACCAGTAAAGGCCACGCGAAAAATAACTAAATTTAAAAAAAGGGCTACGGAAATGTTTTGGGGAATGCCCACTGCCGGCGCATGCTGTATCACCTCACTGACCCTCGCGCAGAGAACGGGACTGTGAAACCCAGAGGCACCTCTGCTTTTGCAGCAAAGGGGGAAACAGCTGCAGACAATTAAATGCAAAGTAGTGTAAATGATGAGGCCGTGTCAGCGGGTTCAGCCGGGCTGCAGAACTGGTTTGTTGCAGCGCCGCCGCGCCACTCGTGTTTCTTTCACAAGACGATCCGTCGGGTTTGCGACGTGAAAAGAAACACATAGCTGTGCTCCCCCCTGATCTAGGTTATTCTGCCAGTGCGACAAAGAAGTCTTTACAACGGAACATTGAAAACACAAATAATAATATTATTATTCCTAATTTGCAAAAATGTGCTTTACGTATTAAAGTATTCAGAGAACAATAACAATGTACAAATAGCAATGATAACAAAGCAAATACTGACAATTGAGGAAAAGTATGTCACGGTATGAAAGTGCACATGGTGAAGTGGACAGAAAATGTTGAATGTGTGAAGTTGGATGTGCTGCACATTTCCCTGAGGGAAAGATCTCTTGCTGATATTTGAGACATTCTCCAGGGTTTCCATTTGACCTGAATTACTAGAAGCAAGAATAGTACAGTGAGTGCCTTCCTTCAAGTGCATAATGCCACGACATAATGCTATTCCAAATAAAGAAAATCGTAGAAATATCTCCAAAATATCTATCCTAAATATATCACTTTGGAACGTTGTCCCCTAGCTGCTTGCAGGTACCGCGCAAGCTCGCAGAGAATGGACAAAATGGCCGTTTTAGAAACGACTCCAACAAATTCCTAACAGTTGACAATGGCGCATTGAGCAGTCATCGGTGCCGAGCAGAAACTGTGGTGACCTTGGCAGATGTGTCAAATAGTACGAACAATTAGGAGGCCCTCGGATAGGTGTTGAGTCGATGGTGGTAGAAAAAAAAAGAAAATGGACTCTGGCCTTATTTTATTCCCTGGTCATATAGAATAAATACCCTCCGACTCACTGAATGACAATGCTAATAACAGAATATATACCTTAGACAGGAATGCATATTTATTATGAGATAATAATAATGAGGATAATTCATATTTATTCCTTTAAAAAATGTCAACAAATTCAAACAGCGTCTGTTTGTATTTGTTTTGAAGAGCTATTCTAAATTATTGCTGAGGCATTGGTTAACATCAAATCCATGATGTACGTTTACAGTACAACTTGGCCAATATACAATTGACACCTGCCGAATGGGGTCATAGGATACGTTGATCGCAAAATAGGATCAAATTGCAGGTAATGAAATCATTCAAGTCCATGAACATAAGGACATGTTCAAGTACGTGTAGAGAAACCCAGAGACATGCGCAATCATGGAACGCAAGCAAACACAAAGTATCTACTACTTTCTATGAACATATCATTAAACTAGTTTTCCACTGGTAGTACATATGTAAACCTCACCCTCCCTAACCTGCCTTCACTCTTAGAGGTACAGTATGCAACATTTCTGCATTCAAATATCTAATAACTTATATAGACCTATTATATATGTTGTTGAACGGTATACTTACATTATTCAAATTGGCCAACAAAATTAAAACCCAGAGAAATCCATAGTTTTTATCAAGATAACTGACGTTAAATTTGGTGAGGTCACAGGTCAATGCCGTCATATCCATTTTACCCCCAAACAACACGCGAAACAAATGAAGCAGTATCCAGGTAAGACCTAATCTCTTCTAGTTTACTACAATGTGTTACTATGACAAATGGCCAAAGCCAGCCCCCAAGTTCATCAATATTGTTTCCTGTACATTGAAAATGTTTGACTTTTTGAAACGGATCAAATCTTATTTCATAGTTAAGCTTCGCAGAACACATTGATCAGAGAGGAGTGCTACTGGCCTCACTTGGATCCGGTCTCCTGCAGCTAGAAACACAGGACAAATACCAACGACTGTGCCTTTAAGTTCCCTGCGTCACATAATTATATCTGTTGAATATCCATTATCTCTTCCCTTAAAGGTACAAACACACTCCCACCTGAAAGGCTACATTTCTAAGAACAAACTTGTTATCGCTGACTTCACACGAGACTTAGGCTACTGTATATACAAAATGAGTGACCCTTAATGGCACACTATGTAACATCGTCAACAAGTGTTGAAAATGGGTTCTGCGATCCAAATTCACAATATTGGAGAGAATTGTCTCCACCCACCCCTTCCTCTCCAGACTCAGACGCTAATGATGATATTTTGTTTGTAAATCATAAACCAGCCCTTGCGGCCTCTGTCTTGAAATCCTTCTGGGCTCTAAGCCCTCTCTATCTTTATAATGTAACTCCTGTTTTGTTTCTTTTACCTGTGTAAAAGGCAATTTCCAAATAACAAGGGTCTTAGAAATGACCAACATATGTTCAAATAGTTGAATCCCTTTGGAATGCACAAAAAACTGCCGTTTTAAAAAACGACTAATTCCTAACAGTTGACAATGGTGCATTGAGCAGTCATCGGTGCTGAGTAGAAACTGTGGTGACCTTGGCAGATGTGTCAAATAGTACGAACAATTAGGAGGCCCTCGGATAGGTGTCGAGTCAATGGTCGTTCAAAAAAAACTAAGTGGACTCCGGCCTTTTTTCCTTCCCTGGTAATTTTTACAGTTGAATAAATACCCTCTAACTCATGCTCAACGCCAATGCTAATAACAGAATATCCAACCCCTAATTACCTCGGAAATGTAAAAATGGACAAATTCAAACAAGAACTGTTCTCAATCGTTGCTGAGGCCGTTGTTTGTATCCGAGGGTACAGGACATACCTTTCGATTGATGCCATCGGACGCAAAGTCATAGTCGTGTTCATAAGTTCACACATGCAAACCCCCAGACATGCACATCATGGAACGTATGCAGACATACACCTGTTACTGTGTAGCCTGCATATAAAACTGTTCCACTGATAGTACATAAGCAAAAGTCACCTTCACTAACCCGCCGTCACTCTTAATATAACCCCTCAGGCTCACAGAATGATCAAAAGAAAATCTTAAACGCACACAAACACAAACCCATTTGAAAGGCTATCTTTCTAGGATCACACACGTTATCTCTGACTTCACAGAAAACATAGGCTAATGTATATGCAATAAGAGTGACATTCAGGCCTAAAGCAAATGGTTATCACACAGCGGAAGTTGCAGCTACAGCCTTCCTTCCTTCCTTGCATGTGTGATTAGAATAGGTGTAAATAGAAAAGGCATTTCTTAAAGGGAATAGTGCTGAGTGCTGTACCGAAGATACTTCAATTTATGTTTATAAAACTAGATGGTTTAAGACAATTAGAAATTGCTGAACTCATGTGAAAATATTGTAACATTGCTAAAAAGATAAAGTCTGACTGGAGTAAGAGTATTAACAAACAAAACATTTGAACAATTCCCAACTGCTGTTAAAAGTTAGTGTTCAAGCTAGGCTAGGCAATTTATTTTAGAAGAATCAAATCCTGACAGAATACATTCTAGAATCTATTTGGCCTAAATAAAATGATAGGAATGGCCTGCATGTCTGTCTGTCTACCTACCTTTTGCTAAGGCATATGTCATATGATTTGGGGGAGTGGCTTTGGAGGGAGATCTGAAGGGAGGGCTGGGATTTTTTCGATTCTACAATCTACATTTCCCTGTGTGGTTTCTTCAAATAGCCTACCCTAGCTTTAAACAAATAACTTAATTAAAGTGATACCGTTTGAACCTAGGCTTAAGGGTATGATAAGTATTAGTAGTAAGTATTAGAACTAATATAAGCACGATATGTAGTATAAGTTTACTAGTACCAGTAGTAGAAGGAGAATGATACGTAGTAGGAGTAGTATGATAGGCCTATTAGTATGATAAGTAGTAGGACCAGTATCAGTATGATATATAGTACTATTATAATAACAAAGGTATGACATCATTTGTGTTTGTAACTTGAGATAAAGTAAAGGGTGTTGTTTCTATTCTTTAACGGCTAGGTGGAGTATAGGTCACAGGATGATATGGCTGATACTGCTGAAATCTGTGGATTCTCAGCTTTCATATGCTTTATCAGTTGTATAGATAGCATGATGTGAAATATACTTTTAGCCATAGGCTCGTTCTCAAAAAGTATAAATCTGATTACTATAAATTGGAAATGGTCATGCTCAGTAGAAGTAGATGCACGTGTGGATATCAAACATTTGTAGTGTATGTGAGTATGTGAGTTTATTTGTGAGTGTCAAAGGGTGTTGAAGATAAGACTGTTCTCTCGCCTTCTAGTCTCAAGAAGGACACTGGTTATCACATTCAAACAACCGATGCTCAAGAAGCATAATTATAGTTAAGTATTTAATTAAGTATTTAAACGCCATACAAACAAGAACCACTGTTACAGTTTAAGCTTAATATTGTGAGTGAAAGCTTTAGGTTTTCAGGCTCTACAGTGTCCAAAAATGTTAGCTTTTGCTGTGCTTAGCACATTGCTTAGCAGCATTCCCCTAATAAAGCCTCTAATATTAATGAGACTACATGAATGGTTAAATGGCACCTCTAAATGAGTACCGTACACTATCATCCTGAGCCTGCTAGTTACAAGGAATTGTCTTTGTTTTATCGAAGTCAACCAAATTGCTAAGTAATGTACAGTATAACAACCCATCCCTTACAATGGTTTGACTGCATTGTTCAGCATAAAATGTGGTAAATAAAAATCAAGCAGATTTTATTCACCCTCTTCATCTTCCTCAATGTTTTTAATGAAAACTTGATTTGATCAAAAAAAACTATTCCAGCTCCTTTAGACCAGAGCACATTTTATTATAGCTCAAATGGTCAAGTTATAACAGTAATATTATAATATCACTCATCAACAAATTCTACATCGGGCCAACTAAATCACGCTAGCTGGATTGCTTGAAAAATATTCCTGGTCATTCCGGGTGTGCTACCCGACGTTTACAGATCCACATCCTCCCCTCGACTACCGCCTCCCTGAACCGTCCCTGCCTCGGCTCAGCTGTCTAAAATGGTGGCCAAAATAGAATCCTTGAAGGGAAGGCCGCTGACAACCGGCAAATGGCAGCGACTACAACAGAAACCGCCAGCCTGACTCAAACTGCAAAATTGGTTGACAGTTGTTAACAAATGGATTGGATGCGATTTTTTAAATAATGTGTTCCGATTTATTATAACCAGAAAAAAAAAATTAAACTGGCTTATTTTTTGCATCTCCAATATTCGGTTCAAGAGCACAAAGCTTCGTCAGATGAGTGCTCACAACACACCATGAAGGATGAAGAAAATACAATCACGCAAAACCCAGAGAAAAGCCATGGAAAGAGAGTGGAGCAGCACACACACACACACACACACACACACACACAGTAAGCTGTGCCTGCTCTGGGGTAGTAGAAAGAGTGGTGTGTGGTATGCCGTTCCCAGGTGTGAGTGTGTTGGTCTGAACTACACTCGGGGCGTTGGCAGATGAACTACATGCTGAGAGAAGCTCTCCTGGAAAAAACACAGTGGCAGAGCAATCATTAATCAAGAATAGCCTTGTTTGTTATTTAGATTTATATTTACATTGGCGGTTTTACAGAGGAATTTAACCCCGGAGCCCTGGCGATCACCATTCATAAAAATAAGAAAATGGTGCTTTTCAACCGCGGAAACCATGACGTTCCCACGTATTGTCAAGCAGAGAACTTGTTTTTCCTGGTGCAAAGGACACGGTTACAGATGCCACTTAAAGCAGTGTAAATAATCTGAATTAAAAAAGAAGTGAGGATATGAGACTTCTCATCTCAGTGTTCAAAGCGCTGAACAATATCCGGTTCCTGTCCTCATGGTCCCTCTTGATGACGGCGGATTTGGAGATTATGTGCGGTGCCATGGCCTCTTTACCTCCAAACTCGCCCTGTGCAGGGAACCGGCTCCAGCCCCTGGCCATAGGCCCCACCAAAGTGCTTTAGCTTCTGGAGAAAACCAGATCAAATACAGGAGACCTGTTCAGCAGCACTTTGACTCTTTCTTTCCTTCTTTATCATGCTCTCTCTCTCTCACACTCCCTCCCTTTCTCCTCTTCCTTCTCTACTTCCTTCTCTCGTTTGCCCTTCATTCTGCATTCTCTCTTTCTTTCTTTCCCCGCCTCTCTTTTCTATTCCTCCCTTCCTTCCGCACTCCCCTCCACTGCCTCTGTCCCTTGTATCTCTCTCATTCTCTTCTCTACTCTCTTCTTCACTCTGGCTCTCCTTCAGTCTCTCTCTCTCTCCTTATCTCTCCCTGCTATCACTATGTTCACACCCCTTCGTTCTCTTTCTCCCTCTCGCTCTCCCTCACTCTATCACTTTTCCCTTCACGTTTTTTCCTGTTCACACCACAGGGGGGATGGGGGGGGGTGGTCCGTACCGAAGCCTTGTCACATGTGCTACCTGAAGACGGCTCACGTGCACTACCTGAGGAGGGAAAACATCTGGATACGTTCTGAGGGCTGTAATCCTAGAGGCTCTCTGACACTTTTAATCCCCCTTTAAGCGCTGTGTTTATTTTGCTCTCCTTCCTCGGTCAATAACCCAGCTCCTCAGCAGGACCCACCAGGTAACCCAGGCCGACACCATGAGGCCCTCGGGCAGGGTAGAGCGCCATCCACCTCACACAGAACAAAGACCAGAGACCAGGGACTAGAAGACCAGAGAGCAGAATACCAGAGAGTAGACACCAGCAGACCAGAGAGTAAAGACCAGAGACCAGGGACTAGTAGATCAGAGAGCAGTATACCAGAGAGTAGACACCAGCAGACCAGAGACCAGGGACTAGAAGACCAGAGAGCAGTATACCAGAGAGTAGACACCAGCAGACCAGAGAGTAAAGACCAGAGACCAGGGACTAGTAGATCAGAGAGCAGTATACCAGAGAGTAGACACCAGCAGACCAGAGACCAGGGACTAGTAGACCAGAGAGCAGTATACCAGAGAGTAGACACCAGCAGACCAGAGAGTAAAGACCAGAGACCAGGGACTAGTAGACCAGAGAGCAGTATACCAGGGAGTAGACACCAGCAGACCAGAGACCAGGGACTAGTAGACCAGAGAGCAGTATACCAGAGAGTAGACACTAGCAGACCAGAGAGTAAAGACCAGACGCTAGAGACCAGTAGACAACAGTTTAAGAGATCAGAGACTAGATACCATTAGACAAGAGAGCCATTTGTTTAATTTGAAGATGAACCACTGGTAGTGGCCACAGTTTAACAGGTTTGACGTAGTTAGTAATGCTAAACTCTATATTTCTGTTTCTGAGTAGACTTTTTAAGCATATACAATACAACACAGGGTTAAAGCCTGAATCTGATGCAACCACTAGACATGGCAAAAGATTGACAGAAATTATGAATTAATACCGTCCTTCATTAAAATAATGGTGGAAGTTCCTTCTAGAATGGTATTTGGTGAAAAAAAAAGCAAAGAATGACATTATTAACCAACTGCCAAGGTGATTTAAATGTATTTATGTGACTCAAAAGGGAGTGTGATCAAATAATTTACAGGTATCATAATATTGTTGTATACACAGTAATATATAACATCATATCGCTCTACACTCCCTAAAACAAGAGAGCCCAATATGATCTGAAGACTGCAAGTCCTTGGCGACCAATGAACTCAAAATGTGTCACGTTGCAATAATCTTGCATTCATTTGTATAATTATCCGTTTTATTTGAAAGAAAGAACCACACATTATGTTTAGGTGAGACCAAAACCACCTGAAGTACAGGATCAGTAGGATTAGGTTGGCAAGACAACGAAGGAGAGGAAATTGGTAAAAGAATAAAAAGAAAAGAAAAGAAGGGCATATTTAAAAGGAAGAAGGAACGGCGAGAGGTCGAGAGGTGACAGGGGCCCAGAGAGAAGTGGGATAGTCATATTTCACAGCTGACAGCGAGCGTGTGGTCTGACAGGCGGGCAAAGAGTTTAAAGTACTTTCTTTTTTTACGAGGGTCAATCCCTCCCTCCACACAGGTCCAGACACCACCGGCACAATGCTCCATACAAGGACAACACAGAACTCGCTTCCTCCCAAAGTGTCGCTTCCCAAAGCACGGCTGATCGACATCGGGACAAGAGAAGAGGCGCACGGCGGAGGATGGGTCTGAGACACTGAGTGGCCACAGAACGGGAACGGAAAGAGTCTGATTTTGACCGTGACAAATGAAAGCGGTTTAACTTAAACGTGGCACTTTGTGTTGACTGTAACAGGCTAACTTTAGAACAGGGGAAAAACGTCCAACTGTTTTTCCCTGATAAAACAACAACAACCGATAAAATATAAGGCACACAACCTCTCTCTTCCACAAAGCGGAGAAGACTTGCGGCGTTGCTGCAGCCTGGCTCGCCGCCGTTCATACCCGTGAACCTACCCACCCCCCCACCCCCATCTGGGATCACAAGGTCATCAGATAAGAACCAGCTCTGTTCTTCGTTGCTGTCAGATGCTTAAAGGCGATACTGACATTTACAGTTGGGCCCCCCTTCTTAGACTAAGAAGTGCCTTGGACCACCAATCAGATCTGATGACACCTCTCTGAAACACTGTAGTTTTCCGCAGCTTTTGCGTGGTAGTTTGGGTGATTGAGTGCAGGCCTCTGCTTAGCTTATGCACAGCATTTGGCTGTATTTTTCTCCTCCCATATATGTATTGTATGTTTGGAGCATGAGGTATGAGTGTGTGTGCTTAAGATAGTATGTCTAGATGGGTGGAATAATTGGGTTTGGCTCTGCACATGTGGGTAAGTGTACAGTATGTTGATAATGTATTGCATTGTGGAACAATGTATTGCACATAGATATTTATCTACAAACTAACTATGTTCCCTACTTACTAGCTTACACTAACGTACTTACACACACACACACACACACACACACACACACACACACACACACACACACACACACACAACAATAACTGTTGCGAGGCAGTTTATGCAAACTCTAATCGATTAAAGAACAAATCAAAGCATTTCAAATCCGTATGGGCAATGAATTCATGGAAGATATTGCTGCCTTGGACCCTGGTTGCTTTCAGGGTAATTACCCCCCTGCATAACCACTGTTGGGGGCCAGTATGCACAAAACATTGTTATTATCTCAGTAACATGGCTGTTATTCAAGCGCTGGTGTTTTGACCCGATTGTTCCAGAAAACTGTTCCCATCAAGGCTATACGTCAACATCATAGAAAGCAAAACAGTGTCTGTTTTGTGAAAAAATAGCTATTATCTTTGTATGGACAGTGTACCACCAGGAACAACACACACAAGTCCTGTCATTGGATTTTGTATTACAAAGACTTCTTTTTCCAATTTATGATGTTCCGATTTATGATGTTAATAATGCTCTGTTAATAAACGTAATCTCAATTACGGGCCCGGCTATCTCGCATCTCTTCATAATGTTCAAATATGTTAACTACAAACACAGCCTCGGGATAAGGTATGTTGGCAAACCATTGAATCATGGAGACCTAAAACCTGGCAAGGAACCAACACTGGTCAACTTTTCTTCTCCCCCCCCCTCTGCTGCTGAAATGCGTACCATTGTCTGCATACCTCAAACCTCAGCCACTTCACCTGTCACTTCCGAAGTCACCTAGTGTCGATAACACATCCCGGACAACAACGATGATTACGACCCAGTCAGGTTAATCATCGGTAAGTGTAAGGGCATGTATAGTGGAGGATTACTCCACATTGTATGGTGGCAGCGACCTGTTTGTTAGAGCCCCTGGGTTCGGGGAAGAGTGACCTTCAAACAGGCATGTTCTAATTTTCCACAGAGGTCAGCAGCTAAGAATGTGAGGCATTTGAAGCTGGGAACCTGGCGTTCTCATCGCCATAACCACATATTTTTTTACTCCTGCGATATTGAAATGCTTGCTTTAAACCTGTGCTGTGCTTCTTTGTTCATATAGCGCAGTCCTCCAAAGTTATCTGAAAAATGGAACTTGACACAACCCTGATCAGCAATTTCAGGAATTTGTTCTTTTTACGTTTTGGCTTTGGTGACAAACATTTTCAGTTCAAGATCTGGTCACTTTAAGACCCTTTAAGTCCCCTTGTGGCTCATGTCCTATAAGAGTTGTTTTTTGTTGCCTGATTCCTGGCTATATCCTTTCATGAAGCATTTGTTTGCTCCTAATATGTGAAAAGAGTTAATTGCTACGGGAAACAAACATTGGCCAACATTTTTAAACAACATTATCTTTGTAGTGGCTTTTGCAAAAGGACAAAAAAACAGGGGCTCTATTTCTGTCGGTTTCCCTGCAGGATGTGCTCTGACAACACACAGGGACCCCCTTCCCCATGCCCTCCACACTTCAGTCCTCACCTCAAACTCCACTTACCACTGATAAGTGAACTTTCTCTATGGTAGGATGAACTGGTTTTGGTGTGGGTGGCATGGGTACAACTCACTAAACGGCCACTATATGACCATCACTTGGACTATCGAAAACGTGACCCATCGATTTGCTGAAATTGTCTAAGATGAAGGTTTGAGTTGAGGAAAGAGGATTACCTTACAAGTCTGGTCTCGCTGAAAAACAAATAGCTGTGTGACGGCATTAGATTACTGAGTGAGATTACATGGGACTATGTCCTGCTGTAATGGTTGTTAGTCTGGATGAAAACACCAAGTCAAAAGAGTCCATGAAGGGAAGACTGAGGTGGACTGTTTGGAATTTGGACTACTTTTGGTACACTAATTAGATGATGATTCAGTCTTTATGTTTGGACGTATTATAATTTAACCATCACTTTTTATCATTCAGTGCTAATGTAGATTGGTCTACTTATGATTTAGGGAGGGGCTTCGAATAAGTGGTCAATCATGGATGGTTTAGTGAAAATCTTATTTGGTAACATGCAAGATGCGATGTCTCTCAAGCTATCCCAACAAGTGGTTTCAATATAATATCTGAAACTCTACTGCTGTCTTTTCATCTAGTTATTTGTTATTATCCTTATTCAGATGGTCAGTGTCTAACTTTATTATTAGGTCAATTACAAGTTCAACTTTAGTTACTACAATGGATAAAATGTACCCCTTTTGTCCTTTGTGTACGTGTACGTGTATGTGTATGTGTATGTGTATGTGTATGTGTATGTGTATGTGTAGGTGTGTGTGTATGTGTGTGTGTGTGTGTGTGTGTAAGTTTGTATATTTTGATGGACGCGTGTCTATTTATAGACACTTGTGACACGTCAACATCTGTGCTAAAAGATGTACCATCAGAAAACCAAACCAGCCGTACCTCCTCCAAGTATGATTAAGACCAGTCAACCTATCAGAAGACCCAAGACACACACACACGCAATCAGGATCACTAGCTTACACACAAGCACAACAGCAAACACATACATAAAAATGCATACACACAAACACACACTACCAAATATGCACTAATACAAGCACACACACACACACACACACACACACACACACAATCAGGATCACTAGTTTACACACAGGCACAACAGCAACACAAGCACCGAGTGGTAGATATGTAGCACAGCATGTCCAGAAGTCCTATCAACAGTGCCATAAACAGACCTCTTGAGCCGACAGCGGTGAGACTGGCAGCTCAGGGTTTGTTACTCAGTAACTTCAGCTGTTCAGCGGAGGGACTCACCTTTCTTTGTGTGTCGGAGCTGCTGCAACTCCTTCCAACTCCCCTCTGTTTCTGACCACTCGACTCTCTTCCTTCAGCTCTCAAATCCTCCCAAGGAGACACAAACTAAACTTTTTTGCGCACGTGTGTAGTTTACACACGCACACACACACACACACACACACACACACACACACAGTTCCTCTATGCGTGCATTTGTTATTGCTAGTCATCCGTCTAGATGCAGAACAGCCTCGGTCCCACTGCTTGCTGCAGGAGTTCCTAATGTGACAGCACTAGTAAACAATGAAGGAGAACCCAGAGAGGGAGAAAGACATAAAATAAGAGAGAGAGAGCGAGAGAGAGGGAGAGCAAGAGAGAGTGAAAGAGAGAAAGAGAGAGAAAGATAAGTAAGACAGAGATAGAGGGATAGTGAAGTGAGACAGAGCGAGAGAGAGAGAGAGAGAGAGGGAAGAGATAAACTTAGACAGAGAGAGGGAGAGAGGTAGAGTAAGGGAGAAAGGGAGTAAGACAGAAGGAGGGAGAGCGAGAGAGATCGAGCGCTCCAACACGCAGGTGCACGCTGGCTTTTTTGCAAATAAAGAATGAGAGTGGCCGACACACAGAGAGCATGCCTTACACAGACTGCAGCCCTGCATGAAACCGACGCCGTCTGTTTTCTACTGGCCCCTGCTTACCAGGGACTCCAAACTCACTGCACCTCCCTCCTCCTCCTCCTCCTCCTCCTGCTCCCCGTGTCAGTCCTCCACTCTCTCTCCTTTCCTCCCTCCTGCCCTCTCTCCCTCCCTCCCTCCCTCTCTTTCAAGCGCTGAAACTGAAGAGAAGCTCGCAAGCATACGCACAAAGAAAAGCACAACTCAGAAACTTTCCCGCTTCCTTCTTCAAGTTGCTCCTGAGATGTGTGCTGGGACATCATGTGCTACAGGTCCATTGTCCAACTGGAAGAATCACATAGTTTCCACACTATTCTCACATTGTAATACATTACCTTGATAATGAAATCCTAAAAGAAATGTCTTGGCTGTGACATTTTCTTAGAGAGCTTAATATAAGCTGCATATTGTGATGCTTTATCCACACTCGTCTTTTAAATATAATCTTACGAAGGGTTAAGAAGTAGGAAGTCTTTCTTTTGAAAGGACTTCCCCCTTTCAAGAATCCAACAGAGCATTCATGACTTTGTTAACACTTAATGGTCCTGTTAAACTGAAGGCCTTTTAAATCATTATTTTACATTCTTTTCATTGTGTATTATTATTACCTACCACTGCCACTACCACTACCACTGATTGAATAAAGTTGTATAATTTCTTGGCAGCAGTACTAGATTTTAGGTTAATTTCTTACTTTTTGGTTGCCTCCTATTGGACTTTGGCTAGACTTGCAATAACATTTGTTTGTAAAATGGGCATACGATCATCGTTTCCACATAAATTTCATCAAGATCTATCAAAAGATTTTTGATATCTTGATTTTGCAAATGTTTTAATATTTGTATTTAATTTTATTAAGCCGGATACCAACATCTAATATTTCTTTCAATACCACTGTCGCTTCAATATCATACCAGGTGAGTGCAACCCCTTCAGAAAATTTGATCACTCAACTATATTGAAATCTGAAACTTGAACTTGAAATCCAAAGAGCAAAAGAAAACTTCAGAATATGCCGAGATTGGTTACAGAAAGGCAACAAGAATAAACTTTACTAAAAGGAAACATTCCAGACCTAAAAGTATTCTTAAATATAACCTTTGCTGCAATATTTTGGTTGGCAGCAAACGTGCCTTAAAAATACCATTTAGAATATATTCTAAATATATTCTGAAGGAATCAAGAATATATTTTTGTCCTGTCTGCTTTATATTGTGCTCCTTACACTCAACCGATCAAAACCCATTTAAACACAGCGTCTTTAAATCAAGTTGAACTCCTACCACTCAGGGTCTTTCCAGGAGTGTGTTTGGGGTGAAAATAAACCTGTATGGGCCCACCCCTACGAAATGTACAATCAAATAAGTAAATATTGTGAAGTCAACACATGCTGTGAAGATCCCCACAGTTCTGCAAAGGGCCGGCTGTCATTTCACTGTGACTCCTGTCCCAAATGTCACATTAAAGCAAGCAGCCCATTACACAAACAGTGGCTAGGGGGTATGTCGTAAACAGCCAGCCGTCCACACAGGTAAGCACAGGCTGACACACATCACAACCACAGGAGACATGTGCTGTGGTCCTACTACACACACACACGTCCCCTTGTTCTCGCTCACACCCTGTCGCCCTCCCAGGCCAATTCAACCGCTCGAGTGAACGAAGTTGATGCACTCCCTCTCTCTGTCTCGCCCCAAAATGATCTTTCTTTTTTGCATGCATGTATTTTTGGGGGATATGGGTATGCTTAATATATACTGATTTAAACACCAAAACATAACATTACACTCGCAATCTTTCACCTAATGTATTTTATGTATCTCTTCAATATATTTGCTCACACATATACTATTGTATTGTCATTGTATTTGACATATGCTCTGTTTTTTTCTTTGTGAATCAGTCTTTCATTTAAATTATTCAGTACAATTCGGTTGAATTCTACCCAAAACTGGCACAATACAAAACAGTCCTCACATAAATGAATCAAGTTGTATAGTTATATGGCACTAATAATGGCTAATTATTACAATTCTTAATCTGTTTCCTATCAAGTCGGAAATACAGTTTTCACAATGCTGCACACGTGATCTTACATCTCGATTCAGATCACAACATCTTCATCATCACCACTCGTGCACGAAGTTTCATCGCACATTATAGTAGTGACAGTTAGCCACTCCCCCTCCTATCGGGCTCCAGCCCAGCGGTGCCCTCCACCGGGTGTAGGTTTAGGTGACACCGGTGACACACTTTAGGCCTCGCAGTCGCATATTAATAATCAACAAAGCAACACTTTGACAAGCTGAAAGAAATGTCCTAAAGTAGCCAATAGCCCCGTTTATCGTCCATATGGCATATGTTTACCACAACATTGAAAAGTATAAATTATTAGTCATACTACAATTATCATAGTCAAGGCTAATGCAAACTCCCAACATCCATATTCTAGCATTGAACTTTAAAAGAAGACATATATCGCTCAACTCCTTATCATGGATAGTACAATTATAAATTATAGCTCACGTCAGTTTTGACCTTCCCGGGACAGAACACGCTGTTTGGGTCCTTACTGAACAACGTCGGTCGTGTGTTGCGTCTTCGTTAATAAAAAGATAAAAATGGGATTCAAACGAACGTCAAAAAACTAGAAAAATATAATGGCGGCGCTGTGGGGCCACCTAGTGGCCTAAACAAGTGTTGGCCAGGCAGTTATGGTTTTTAGTCGATATAGCAGCCCGTATCTATTGTTGACTAAATATTATAAAACATTTAAAGCATTGAGAGTTGCTGACGTTTTATGGATAATCAAATAAATGTGATACAAACTATTACAAACATCCAGCTTATTGCTTAATCACAAATCAAAAGAACTGATTCGTGACCACACATTAATGTCAAACATCCAATCAAGTATTTTTATTTGATTTATTTTGTCGGCATTGAAAATAACCAAGCAAATTGACTTAAAAAGAGAAAAAAGTGCATGCTCTGTTCGAGAGTAGGTGCAAGGGAAGCACACTTTTCATCGTGTATATTTTCTTTCATTTTTGTAACAACACTTTGTATACTATCACATTGCAGGCATGTCAGAAGCACAAATGTTCATGTATTTTATGAAATTGATCTTGTTGCTCTTTTTGAGAGTAGGTACACTATATGCTCAGCTGCAACAATGATAGTAACACCAAAAAACAATGTGTAATTTTACACAACCAGTAAAAAAAACCTAATATTTTATGAGCTATACATTCATAGCTAGAACCTATATTAAAAGCCAAATCAGCAAGCGATAAATCAGAGTTTTAAGTAAAACTACACAGCAATATTCTGTCTTTAAGCCTCTAGGGGCAGAATGTGTGTAGGAATGTTCAGAAAATAAATACTTATCAATCCCCATCTTTATGGGGAAATACAAATATAACCAAATTAAGGGACAGCCTACTCATTGAAGAGTTTGACTGGATGGTAAGGGCTTTTTATTAATTTCATCATTCTTCCTGTAGCATTTTCTTTTAAGGCTGTCATTTCTGAAAATATAGATATACTTTCCTTCTGCACCACTGAACTCAATATCAATAGCATGGAGAGACCCTTCCTCACAGTAAGTATTTTGGTGTTGGGTTCATAGCTAGCCTTATGTAGTTACATGCAGTTCCAAAATACCTCCAATAACAATAAATAAATACTCTTTACTCAAAAATTATTGCTATAGGTGGAGGCAATGGTACCCCATCCCCACTAGGATTCATTGTTCCCATGATGGGTGTCATTTTCCGTCATCCTGTTGACTTAAAGAGGTTCTGGTCAACATGACTGACTGACTGAGGAAGGTAAACGGAATAACTCACACAGGGTTGTATGGGAAACTCAAATGTAAAGGACAGCTAACGAAAAAATTATAATTGTTTTGTTTTCAACAAAACCAACATGACTTTAAAAACAAATCTTTTCCAGATTTGGGAATTTCTTCAAAGACAAATAAAAAGATTCTGTAATCTTGCCAAGGAGCCGATGGCACAGGTAGACCTGCTGAAGACACATGTTCAATCAGTCACATCTTTGATGTCGTCCATCCAGTCACTTCATAATTGTCCTTCACGACGGCTCTAACCAAATCATATAAATAGGTTATTCTGTGGCATACAACATAACACACAAAAGGCTGTCATCATCCGTTCTGTCCATAGAAATAAAACGCACCAAACGTTAAGGAAGAACAGTTCAAACTGACCAAGACAAAAGCACATGGAGGGAAACAGCACTGAGGTTGTGATGCAGAAGAGACACGCCGTCGACGAAGGTAAGCCGTTTAGTCAACGAAAGCACCTACTAAAGCTCTAGAACAAAGTCATAGCTCCACTGCCTACATTTAGCATCCACTGTATACAATATGGAAATATTGCTTGTGTATGAGGGCCTTAGCGGAAAACGGCTACAAAAAGCTGTTACGTTTTGGTAAATCTGTGTAAATACGAACACGAAAACCCTTCATGGGGTGGGACTCGCAGGAAAAGTCCCGATGTGTTATGACCCAAACACCCACGCCAGTTCTGCTGCCGTCTGATTGTCAGATAGACTGCGTTTCCACTGTGCTTCATTCCAACAGGAACAGTTGTTTTTCTTAAAATCTAAGGATACTGAACAAACCTCTGACTTTCAATTAAATATATTCTGTCTTCTTCTTGACTCTGCTTGGTTTTGCTTGTCACAGTGTTTATAAAAAAAGAGGCAGTTGTCACCAGGATCTCTTGTTCAGGAACGTTCTTCACGCTCACCGCGAGCCTGCACACACAAGTGTTCAACGAGAACCCCGCGGAAAGAGAATCAGACAGTCCATCAATCCGTTGGCGAGCCACCAATAATAACACTCGCTCGCCTTTTTCCTAGAAGCTCCCACTCACTTTTCCCCCTCTCTTCTGCTCAGTGCTTGAACGGTCGGATGGCCATGGGGACAGTAATGTAGTCCAATTTGTTCTCGCCGTTTCCTCATAAATACAGTACCTTCTTCTCAATCTTGAGGGGTTCATTAAGTTCAGCGAAACGGGTGGGTGGATGGGTGAGCGGATAAAGCGTTTCAGGGCTAATAATAAATATTCATTTCAGACGAGCACCTGGACAGCAGGTGTCCACACAGCATCTCTCTGTTGCCCTTCGCCCTTCGTCTCAGTCCTGCAGAAGCATTTCCCTCCAGTTGAAGCTGTGATTGGGTCCGTGTGTCAGTGGCAAGATGGGCGGGTCAACCAGTTGCCAAACCCCCGTCTCCCCCAGCTCCTCGCAGGCACAGAAGCCCAGGTAGGGAATCTGCAGAGAGAGCGAGTGAGGAAGAGTGAGTGAGGGAACAGACTATGACACGATGAGAAAGAATGACAAAACAAATGACACAGAAACAGTGGAAGGAGCATACTCTCACACCGACCTTTCGGACGACCTGGACAAAGTCCTTGGCGTTCTGGGGACTCAGACCTTGCATCTGGCGAGTGCACGCCTCCAGGGATGAGGCGTGAGCCACGATCAGCACCGTGTCTCCTGTCGGACAGAGGCATGCTTTCACAAAGCGCTCTCAGGGCCATTCTAACACTTTTACTACTAACCATTTTCTCCTTAATGTACCATGGAGACAGGACTTAAATACCGGAACCAAGGTTGTATATCTGTTTATGAAGGGGGTTCAACTATATCTTCGCGGTTAGTTTTTTTGTGATCGAGCGACTAACGACCAAAGGTTCAAGGAAGAACACGTATTTGAACAGCAGGACACGAGGACACCATCACAGTGAGCCACCCGCAGGCAAGGGGTCAAACTGAGATCACCACATTAGACGGTCAAACCATGTCAATGCTAGGCCGGCTTAATCGAAAAACACATCGTTTTTTTTTACAGCTTCATACACTGCGGACCGTTGTCATAAGGCTCAGTTTTCAGTGGCAACTTAGTGTGGAAGAATGGTAACATCAGAGAGTGCAGAGTTGAAATGGTCATCCATATGAGGAAAAAACAAAACAGTGGTGGGTTTGTGGTGCGTTTCTGTACCCAGGTTGTGGCACTCGGACAGGATCTCACGGGTCACCTGGAAGCTTCTGCTGATGTAGGTGTCGTAGGACTCCGACACCACCAGCTTACTGATGGGAATATGAGGTCTATGGGGAGAGAGGGGGGGGGGGCATGTGTAAAGACAACATGGATTCTCTTAACTAAGATGCATAGGTGCAGAGGCGCGGCTATGACCAAATCGGTCCAACTGCCTTTTCTGCCGATGATCGGCAGTCGGAATGGTGTGTCAGGGCCTTTAATCACACGGTTGAGCCAGTACCTGTATGTTGTGTCGACATTCAGGTTGGCAGCGGCCAACTCCGCAGGGGGGATCCAGGCGGGGAGGGATGTGCCAGACACCCACTTGGTCCACTCGAACAAGCCCGGCTCCACACGGATCCTCGTTTTGCCATCCAGTTGTAGACCTGGGTGGATGGGGGTCATAGGTCAGTAAGTCATGCTGCATGCTAGATCCGCAAAAACCTCACCACAGACTTCATCACAGGACTTTTAAAATACTTTTGCCACTACTTTGAGCCAATCAGAAACAGAAGAACCTGACACAGAAGACGCAGATGAGAACAAAGCCCCTTTCACACATGCTGTCTATCACAGTCATGTTCTGGGACATTTCCCACATGGGCTCCTGCGAATGGGAACAGGGATCAGAATCCCGAAAAACAGTACAGCCAATTTCCTCCCTCAAGCCCTGATGACATTTCCGGAACACTGCTGGTAGTTGTACAAAAAGCAGTAACATTTCCGGGAGAGACAGGTATGTCCATCTGACATTAGACACTTTCGCGTGGAGCAAGAGGCTGATGCCATAGTTTAATCTGCAACTGTTTATCAGAACTTTCACTTTCACTGGACCAGAAAATCATTTTCATCTGGTCGTCAGATGAAAATGGTGCCCACCTTGGAGAATGTTCTGGGCCGTCTGGACACACCGTAGTGATGGAGAGCAGTAGATGAAATTCACTGTTGTGTGGCTTTCCAAAAGGGCCTCGCCTGGACACCAGAAATAAACATGCTCAGAAACACATCATACACACAAGTATGTGAATATATCACAATATCGTATGCACAAAATATTATGATGATTGAATTCATTCTGGCGATTATTTTTAAATGCTTGTTGCTTGAAAAGACAGTTGCACAGCATTGTGATGCTACATACCTACGAGGCGGGCCTGTGTTCCCCCGAACACAGTGATTGGACAGTCTTTATCGTAGTCTCGGTATCCGCCGCTTCTGATTGGCAGGCTGGGCGGCATGTTGAGATTACAGCGAACGTATCGACCTTTTAAAAAAAAATAAAATAAAATAAACGTTTGCCATGAAGACTTTATAGTATTTGTGATGACCTCACAAACTCACAAGCAGTACATTGACTTTTAGAACAGATTAAGAAATGTAATGTTATGTAAGGGAATGTATGTATGTAGGGAATGAACCATAGCATAATATTTGTGTATGTAATGTTAAAATAGACAGACACGCGACGCACATTCAGCTTTCTTTGCAGGTGCCAGTTAAACACATGTATAAAAAAAGAGTAGAGTAAGTCTGCACACTGTTTATTGCTCCCAAGTCGGATATTTCACGTTTATCGCATTGGTTTTCACCACATTAGAGCTGCAAAGAGCCAATGTTAAAACGTTGATCTTGTGCGTGTTGGTGAAAATGAACCCCTTGGAAGCAGGATAAAAAATGTAAACGTTTACGGTAACCGCCGTCGCATGCACGCCGCGCCCTTCCGACTGACCTTTGGTGTCGAAGCACTGCGTGACCCAGTGTTTGCCAAACACCACGTCCATCCGCTCGCCATGGCGACACACAAACAGGCTCCTCTTGGGCAGACTGGACTGCTCGCCGCCGGCCCTCAGCAGCTACCAGAGGGTCACAAAACACTCATCATCTACCCACACTGACGGCAGCCAGCTGTACATCAGACAAATGGTAGCAATCAGCCTTGTCCCCGAGGCAGTGGTGCGTCAACATCACCGCTGGCTCAAAAACCTCAGCGAGACTAGTACCTATGGGCCGGTTGCCATGGCGACCATCCAGGATCCAGTGGAGGCACAGAAACATACCCAACACGTTATATTTGTACAACAAGATTTCTATAATTTTTAAGGACAAGTGGGAGTGAAAGGGTGAGTGTTGCTTCTGAATGCAACAGGATGTTAGGTTTGTGAATAGATGTAGGAGGGGAAACCTCAAGGAAATAGTATTGATTAGCACGGCGTCAGAATCAATATAATGTGCGGTTGGAACACTATATAGGTATGCATTAACGTGCTGTCATGAAAGCTTTACAACACAGCTGAGAGCAAAAATCAATTTCAGATTTGTTGTAAAAAGGATAATACCTTAACACATTTAAAAGGGTTTTCATAAACACACATGTATCGCTGACAGCTAAAAGGCCCATAGTACTATAACATAACACGCTACCTCACGCTAACAGCTAAAAGGCCCATAATAGTATTGGCCAACATGCTAGCTCTTGCTAACAGCAAACAGGCCCAGAGTGTAGGGAAGTGATACCTGCATGGGTGTAGTGAGGACGCCGAGGCCGGCTAGGTCTCCCAGGCTGTCGAGCAGCTGTCCGTCTAGCAGCATGCCGTCCACCCGACCGCCTGGGTCTGGGGGGGAGGCCCCGTTGAGGAACGAATGAGACCTGATGAACGTCACACCAAAGACAGAGTTAATCAACCTCCATGCTCTTCAACATAGCTCACATAACTTCAGGGATGAATTTTAATGTTGCTTAATAACATCACTGCTCTAGGGCTTCTTTCAATGTTTTCCAATGAAATTGATTGCTCTTTGCCACGCTGACTTTTTGCCTTAATGGCTTCCATGACTGAACGATGCCTTTGTGTAACGTTTTGGGTCATTTGCATTGCAATGCTTTGCCTAACCTCTATAAAATATGACCTGCCTGATTATGTTCACAGTTATCAGTCTTTGGAAAACATATCATGTGGAAGACAGAGAGAGAAACACAGACAGACAGACAGACAGACAGACAGAGAGAGAGAGATAAACAAAGACAGAGTGAGCAACAAACAGACAGAGAGAGCAACAAACAGACAGAGAAAGAATGAGAGACAGAGACGGAGACAGACAGACAGACAGACAGAGTTAAAAAACAAACAGAGAGAGTGAGAGACGGAGACAAAGACAGAGAGAGTGAAAAACATGAAAGAGTGAGAGACAGACAGAGACAGAGACGGAGACAGACAGAGAGAGATAAACATAGACAGAGAGAGCGAAAAACAGACAGAGAGATTGAGAGACAGAGACAGAGACATGGACCAACAGACAGAGAGAGAGAGTGAGAGACGGAGACAGACAGCGACAGACACAGGCAGGGCGACAAAAAAGGCGACCAAAGACAGCTGTGCGGTGCCCGACGCCCCCCTCACCCGTGGACCACCCAGGTCTCACACTCGTCGGCCCGGGTGACATAGTTCTCGGGCAGCAGGCCCGACAGCCCCGTGCCCTGGGAGCTCCCGTAGACCCAGCCCTCGCTGGCGCTGGCCTGCTCCACCGCCGACATGAACACAAAGTCGCCCGGCACCAGCTCCAGCTCATCCTCGTTCTGGGGCACGTACGGGTACATGACCTGCAGCGTCTGGGGGTACACGGGACATACGTGTGCTTGTTACTGGTGGGGTTTTTTTGTTTGGATCTAGCAGGAGTTCTGCTGGTGCGATTTCACCGCAACTCTCTCATTTGTGCATTTCCCAGGCTTTATTCCTCTGTTGACAGGACGGTGAAGAGAGACAGGATTTCCCGGGTTGTATTACAAAGGCGATTTCATTAGACTGTGTATTTGCATATATTTGCATATATTTGCATAATGCAATCCAATTGGCCGACGGATCCGTCGCTGCCTGACAAGTTAAACATGCATTTTGAGAGCGCCCCATGCAAAGCCAATGAGATCCGTCGACAGACGCATGCAGTGTGAACGCGGCGTAAGTGGTCGGAATCTAAAGCGGTCTCACTACAAGGCCTACTTGCTACATGGTTAGCGCACAAGCGCGGAGAGCCGGAGTGAGGCCGACCAATTGCCGACCTGCAGACCTTTGAGTTTAAAGATTTCTCAGGCTTTGCGAGAACACCCTGCATGTATTGTATTATAGTGAAAGGTACTGTATTAACTTCCTCTGGTATTTATTCTACGAGCTGGTGCCTTTTCCCACACTTTGAATGTGGCCTCTGTGTGCATACCCAGTACAGTCACAGGTCACGTACGGTCTACTTTCATATGTGGTCATAAGAGGTTAAACAAAGGTTAGAAAGCCATCAGATAACCAGAGCCCCTGCTCGGTGGGCACAGGGGAAACAATCAGAGTCAGAGTGGGGCCGGTGCAGGTCCTCACCTCGTGGTTGGCGAATCGGATGTCCCGTGAGAACATGACAGCCAGCCAATCACAGCCCACGGACACGTCCATGCTCTTAGCGAGCTTCTCCAGAACAGGCAGGTGATTGGCCTGGAACTGGTAGGCCAGGGTAACGTGGAGCTGCTTCTTGTGCGGTTCGATGTGGACGTCTGGACGGTCAATATAAAACGACAAAGTGTATATACCTTAAGCAAGTTGTTAAAACGCTGTTGAATAGCTCTACTCCATTTTTACAGACAGAAGAAAAGAATGGATGTAAAATGTGTTACAACAAATGACCTTAGGAGAAACAGGGGCAGGATGGTGTAGTGACGAGGGGGTTTGAATCTGAGCTGAAAGGTTCAGGGTTCATTCCCGGGTCTCCCCAATGTCTAACTCTGGGCATTCACAAGCAGGATCCTTAACTGTCTCCTTATACCACAGCATTTTTAAATGCTGGATCCTGATTGGTCCATAACGTTTCAAGGGTGTGCATTATTTTTCAATCTCTAAACCTCTGCCATTTACAGTTCTGAATCAGTGCATTTCAAATGCAACACCAACAACCGTCAAACACAACTATTGACCGGATGTGTCCTGACAACACAAAAAACAATATGCTCAAAGGGCCGAAGAAGAATATTTTAATCATCAGCTGATTAAGAGATTAAACCGTTGTTGTAACGTACCATGTAATAGACAAAATTAACTCATATCTAATAACTGTGAGCAATTGTTGTTCATGAGTAATAAACCACTCCGGGTTGGACTGTTAATGGAAATAATGTACCACAGTTGTAAGTAACCTGGACCTGAAGTACATTACAACGGGACACACCGCCGTGGTTTATTGCTTAATGACATGCATCTCAATTCAATGCGCTTTCACTTCCTCTTGAGTGGTAGTAGCTCAGGAGGTAGAGCGGGTTGACTCGTGACCAGAAGGTAGCTAGTTAGATCCCCGGCTCCTCCGAGTGCAGAGGTGTCCCTGAGCAAGGCGCCTCACCCTGACAAGGCTGGCTGTCGCCGTCAGTGTGTGAACGGGTGAATGAATGGTTGTAAGTCGCTTTGGATAAAAGCATCAGCAAAACCCCCTTCATGTAAACGTAAACGTAAAAGTGTCTCAGACATGACTGAAACACATCAAACCCATATTGCCCCAAGGAGCTCATGGCACCTCAAGAGCAGGATGACGGGATGTGGGGTGTGTGTGTGGGGCGGGGGGGGGGGGGGGGGGGCGCACCTGCTTTGGAGGCGGCCTCCGTGGCGAACTCGGCGGCGAAGCTCTTCAGCACTTCGGCCACCTGCTCCTCCACGAAGAGGCCAATGAAGTTGGAGGAGGTGTAGAGCTGCAGGCTGAGGGGCGCCGGGAAGCGGCCTCTCCACGTGGCCACCGTGGCCTGCAGCGCCTCCGTGAGCGCCTCCACCTTCCCGTCCGCACACTGAGCACCGGGGGTGGAGAACAAGAACCGGAAAACCAGAAAACCAAGCACTCTTTAAAGGTGTGAGCGTGATTAAAGGTGTGAGCGTGATTAAAGGTGTGAGCGTGATTAAAGTTGTGAGCGTGATTAAAAGGTGTGAGCGTGATTAAAGGTGTGAGCGTGATTAGCCGTTACAGGCCGGTTTTGAAAATCGGGCTCTTCTGACATCACAAGTGGGCGTGTTGTCCACCTAGATGTGTGCTGGATAGATCAGTCTAGGGACCTTTAGCTAGCCTGGGACCTTTAAGGGACGGACTCACCAGGCAGACCTTAGACTGATGCCTACAGTCTGAGATGGAATCTGGGTAAACAGGGCCGTTTTACTGTTTCGCTTCATGTTGGTCGAGCCACATGATTGGTTGCCTCCAGATTAGTTATTGATGAAAAAAGTATTTCTTGAGGGACACTTCTTGACAGAAAGTGTTTTGATTTAGTGGAGCATGGTCGTGGGAAACACACATGCAGCATTTACCAGTGGGTGTGATATATAGGGCAGTGAAATTTTCAACAAAATAGGTTCTCATGGACTAAACTAAGTGGCCATCTGAGACATCTTGTCTTGGACATTTTCTAAAATAAATCCTTGATCAAGGATTCGTTTTCGGACATTTTATAATTTGATTACTGTTTGGTGCCATTTTGTACAGACATTATTATTTTTTCTAACTCCTTGGGAGAGATGTTTATTACTATACGACTGAAGATAAATTAATTTGTAACATGTCACTGTAAGTGTCTCGATGTTCGATCAAATAGGGCAAGAGGAAACTAAACTAAAGCTAGTCTATAGTTATAACTGAGCCTGTCTTGTGATTAGGAAGGAAGTGATACATGGTTTGCTGCATGAGAGGATTTCATGTTAGTTTATGGGTTTGCTTGATTGCTTGTTGCATGTTGAAGTGAACAGAAATAGCAATCAAATGCATACAGACTTTTGAAGTTTTACCAACCAATACATATTGTGTTCTATATCAATATTTCAATTCACTGCACTAAGATATCAGATATCTGTGTGGTCATGTGCTGTGAAGCATGCATCCATGTACAAGTCAACATCATGCATATTCCTGCCACCACCACCACCGCATCATCACACCATCTGTGACTCTCTGGTCATGTGTGTGCTAATCAATGGAATCAGATGGTGTCCGCCTTATGACTTCAATAACAGCAGTCAAACAGATGCACGCACTCACACACACACACACACACACACGACTGACCATGAAGAACTGGCAGAGGGTGATGTGGGGGAAGATGTTGTGAGCCTTGTTCTTGCCGCAGGTGAGGCGAGACTGCTGCCAGTACTGGGTGAGCTGGTGCAGCAGAGGGCCGGTGGGCCGCAGGTACAACACATACTCCCTGGGCAGAGGGTCGTCCAGGAAGGGGTCATCCACATGGGAGAAGAGCCTGGGTCCAGAGGGAAACACACCGAGGGTTCACCCAAACTCACCCACTCATGGAGGTACTTTTTTCACAGGACCCCTCAAATATTATGTGTGGTAAAATAGGACAAGAGTGCTATTTTAAAAAACTCAAAAAGAATAATTTCTCTATGCATATTGTATTCAGCCTTCAAAACATACTAACCAAATTACAAGACAGGTAAGCATGCACATTGACTACAATACAAAAGGCACTGTAGTGTGGCTGACTCATGCGGCTTGCTTGCAGCTGTGTGTGTGTGTGTGTGTGTGTGTGTGTGTGTGTGTGTGTGTGTGTGTGTGTGTGTGTGTGTGTGTGTGTGTGTGTGTGTGTGTGTGTGTGTGTGTGTGTGATCTCACCAATCACACGCTGCCTGGACATTGCGGCTCCCAGTGGAGACCAGAGCTTTCAGCCTGCGCAGAGAGACAGACCAGTCAATGCTGACATTTTATAATCAAACTACAGCATGTTTATTGAAAGATTTAATGCAAGTTTATGATGTCTCAACAGACAAACAACGCTTGGTACCTGAAATACAGAAATGGTGTGCTTGCCATAGTTACCATTGAATAATAGCATCGCAGCATAGATAATAAGGATCTGATTTATTCAGCGAAATAAGAATGCAGCTCAAGGTGCTGGTCAATACGGCGCAAAATAAAGAAAAAGGATCAGAAGATTAAAAACTAAAACTATTATTATCAATTAAAAGCCATTCATTTTTCTTATAGAATTGCAAAAGAAAAAGGCTAAATTGCAGAAATGTTTATTAACTGGCACCTAAATCTGTTTACTGAGCTTGCTTCCATGATTTCTTGAGGTCAACTGTTCCTTAGTTTATAGCAGCGGTTCTCAAACTATGGTACGCATACCACTGGTGGTACGTGATGCTTTATTAAGTGGTATGCAAAAGAGTTTCCAAAAAAATCAATCATTACATACATACATACATACAACAACAAAAACATAATAATATCAAAATACTAGGACGAATGGAAATACGTTAACCAAGAGATCATTAAAAATGTTGAGTTTAAAATAAGTTTAGCCTTTTCTGTAATATTTTTGTTTCAATATCAGCCGACCACATCACATCAGTGCGAGAAAGTCTTGTCTTCACTTTCCATCATAAAAACAAAATACTGAAGCAGGATTGATGCTGAGCCACACCTGAGACTGAAGCTGACCTCAATGTATCCAGACATCGCAGGAGTGTTTGTGTTTGCAGAGGCAGGTGCGCCCGTCTCATGAGGCTTATGGAAGTTCAGTTATCAGCGGGCTGGCCAACTTTCAATATTATTTGTATTTAGCCTTACATTTTCAAACAGGTTGTTGGTACACAGTTGTTATTCTTAATGTTCTCACTTGTTGTGTCCGTGTGTGTCTCTGTGTCTGTTCTAGTGCTACCACTTTGTACAGCTGACCACAGTTGACAATAAATAATATATTTTTTAAGACTAAATGTGCCTCCGGCGTGAACTGTGTGTAGCACAATAGGGCCGCAGGCCTATGCTACTGTAGTTTGTTATATTTTATAACATTGTTCCTAATGATGGTACTTGGGGAGACAAATATTTTCTGAGGTGGTACGCGGTATAAAAAGTTTGAGAACCACTGGTTTATAGGCATGATTAATAAATGCAACATGATCATCTTCATGGTGCCCTCCAACAAGCCAGCATCAGAGGACCCGAGTGTGTAAGGTGGGATAAAGATTGCATCATCACATAATAACAATAACAAAACACAATAAATGCTACTACCGTCTTTACGTTGGAAATGTAGCGGGGTTTGGCTTGTTCTGTTTTGTGCTTGTATTCTCTACAGAAATGAAACTCTCCTGATGATAACCACCAAGACATCGATACCTCCTGTTCACTCGTCTACCGAGGTTCCCTTCCCCATGCTGATTGCATTTCTCCTAATGAGAGCTCTGAATCTAATGAGATCCTTTTTATATGAGCTGTGTTATGATAGGCTGTCAGAGCCCGCTGCTGGCCTCTGGAGGCTCCGACCTGCCTCTCCCTGGGATGAGTACAGACATCCAGAAGGAGAGAAGCTCACCTAAAGAAGGTGTCTCAACACCTGCAAGCATAGAGCTGTGTAGGGAGGTAAAGGACAGGGGCCTGCTTAGCAAGGTCTCAACGGGTTTAAAGTGAATTTCTGTGGGCTACAGTAAATTTTTCTATTAGCAAAAGACATTTGACTACATGTTAAGACTTACATTTCAGCCCTGTGTAAAAGGCTTCAGGACGCATACAGAGCGAGCAAAGCTGCTCAAAAAAGAGCAGGAGCTCACTCAAACTGCGGCCCCTAGATTGGGAAACGTGTAATGAGGTTAGTGCAATAGCGTAGGGGCTCTGTTTGACCCTAGCCAATCACAAAAGGTAAGTCACAGGCTGAACGCCCACGCGGCCAGCAAACAAAGCCACTGTGTCTCACGCCACAGCTCTAACCGCGACGAGGCGAGCACATGGTAATGATCTACGAGTCGACCAAACAGCAGGAAGTGATTGCAGTGCTCCCCACAGGCCCGCCGTGAGAGACAGGAACCATTGTCAAGTGGTGGGCGTTTTGAACACGTCCCTGGGCCGTACTTCCACTTCTAGTCAAACCTCTTTCATCCAAAGTGACATTCAGTGAATTCCTGCAGATGCATGTGCGTCCTGAGCAGGGAGTGGGTCGGGGCAGCGTCTCGCTCAGGGACGCCTACAGACGCCTACCTTCTCAGGCTGGGCGTGCAGCACCTCACCGACGACTAAACCCTCTTTCTGACAAGATAGCGATGAGTGGCAGTCATGCACACTCACTGCTGCCACAGAGCTATTTTTAGACCTGGCCCAGTGAGAGGGCCCTAGATACAGCACAGTGGCCTCCACCCCGGGGGAACATGTGACCCCCCCCCCCGCCCCACCACCACCCCCCGACACAGCAACACATGCTGGACGCCGGTAGAGCGTGGGTTCAATCCCTCCACCGCCAGATGGGTCACCCAGTTTCGTCCGCTCGGCTGTGAAACACAGAAAACACCGGAGTGGCGTTGGCCCGGCGCCCGCAAGAGCACACGTTCACAGACACGTTTATTCTAGGACCTCTGCGAGTCTTCCACATGTTGGTGTCGTGGGCTGCCTTAGGACTACTAAAGCAGACCGCTTTTGTCTGCTTTTGTCTCGGCGCCGCGTGTGAAGCCTCAGAGTGCTGCTACAGGATGTGAACAGCCACACCGGGGCTCGGGCTCGAGAGCTAGAAGAAGAAAAGATTAAATAAGTGAGCGGAAGGATACGGCGTCGAGTCGCTGAGAGCGGTGCGGAGCGGAGGGGAGACGGGGCTGGACGGGATTACAAGGCCACAGCTGGGACTTATACCCCCCCCCCCCCCCCCCCCGCCGTCTAACGGGGGATGGAGAAGACGACACGGTGCTCTGCTCTGATCCGTTGTTCTCCGTCAAGTGTCCTCATGTCACAAAAGAAAACTAAAAGCGCCATCTTTATTTTGTAATGCATTATTTTAGCGCTGTTACTGTGTCGTATTTCCATTGATGTTTGTTTACTTAACATTTAGTAAATCGTACCGCAACTTCTAAAAAAGGTCAATGGCTCAGCAATTTTTAGACTCAACTATTGAGCTATTTAGAAATCAACCCTATTACAGTCCACTTTTCATCCTCTGTACTGATAAGAATGTCAGAGCCACTTCTAAGAAAAGAGAAACAACGCATCAGAAGTTTGTGTGCACAAGGTCGGGGTAAAACAGTTTTTTTCTCCTAAATAATAAGTGTGTGGCTAAGACATAATGTCCCCACTTGGCTCCGAGCAGGAACTGAATGATTTATTTATAAACTGCATTTCCTGTTCGGTGTAACTCGAGGATGAGAAGGATGGGCGAGGGAGCGATAGAGGAGAAACGGATCACGGTCGTCCGTTTATGCCAACGGTTTCAGGCGTTGGCAAAAGGTGGTCCCTGGCAACGAATCACATGGGCTTCTTCGAATTAAAAAACGGCAGATGTTAATATCAGCCGTAACCCGATCAAAACCTCA
This sequence comes from Micromesistius poutassou, assembly GCF_964030765.1. NCBI lineage: Eukaryota > Metazoa > Chordata > Actinopteri > Gadiformes > Gadidae > Micromesistius > Micromesistius poutassou. The sequence goes on along the minus strand of NC_140280.1, from coordinate 6,047,265 downwards.
GTGCAGTGAGTATGTGATCATAAGGGTTTTTGATCAACACCGGAAATTAGCAAACATCACCTTTTAGTTTATTCTATACACTGAGCAACCAAGATGTTTGAACGCTACAGTCTATAGTTCGTCTTTTCTGCTATACATGAAGCTAAGCAATGGTAACAGGAAGTGGCATTGAAAGAGTTGATGCAGAAGTGCATAATTGCACATTCACTAATCCAACAGGAAGTTTTGAGTAGTAGTAGTATATGAAAAGGAACTAACAAACCCTGTCACGTCTCAATGCTCACATACACACAAAGTTTGCGTGTTCAAACTCCAAGAGCCCTGTATTCCCAGCCGCCCCTCCCAGGACCAGCTCCCTCTCGCTCTCTCTGTGGAAATCAACATTTCCTGTTTACGGGCCCGCGGCGTGCGCACGTATCACAGCAACAGAAGTGTGCTCGTGCACGAACCAAGACCGCAGTCAACGCCGTATTCTTGGGGGAGCCCCGTGGAACACGTTCTCCTCCAACACCAGATGGACTCCACTCTGAACACACACACACACACACACACACACACACACACACACACACACACACACACACACACACACACACACACACACACACACACACACACACACACACACACACACACACACACACACACACACACACTTTTGGAGGTCTTTGCCTTATGGTAAAGTATTGAGTGTCAATATCACCATAAAGCCCTCTATTAAGCTGCACCCCTCTGCAATCGTCGTAGAGTTGACTGGGGACCTCTGGCAGTGAGGACCAAGCTTGTTACAGCACAGAGGTAGGCCGGGGGGGGGGCATTTTTAATATATGTGGAGACCCACCTTATTACGACACAGATATAAGCTTGGGGAGGGGGAACTGTGAGGTCCTACCTTGTCACAACACCCAGACTGTGGGGAGAACATTTCAATTGACAATGTAGGTTGATTCGTTCCTGTGTGGCGTCTGGAGGTGAATCTCTGTGTATTCAACATGTTGAACTGAAACGATGGGGGCCCGCTCATATTTATGGCACTCTGGAGCAGAACCAGTGGATTACCGTGAGAAGGAGAAATTAGTCATGGGGGTAACAGGGAGCTCTCTAAATGGAAGTTCTGATTTTGTGGTTTCTATTACGGTATTTCCTTTATTCCAGGTATTTTGTTACAGGTCACTCAAACAAATATGTAAATTGTCCACCTCTTCATCTTCCTGATAAGGGACACTTTACACAAAGCCCCTCCCCTGACAGGGACAGTCTCAAAATGGTTTGGAAACTCAAGACAACCTCAGCCAACCTTTTGACAAGAAAATCAAATGTTCAGCTGATCTATACGATACCGGGTTCATTTCAATGCAAACACTTTGTTAGTGTTTTACCTAACCCCTTAGAATACAAGTCACGTTTATTGAATATATTCCATTTGTAAATATTAGGTAAAATGACCCACAGGTGAAGTTGATGTACATTTAAATCTAATATTAGGATTATTGTTATGTATAAAACTGTAAAAGAAATCCTACTTACAGCTCCTCAGTTTCAACAGGTAAATGTAAGCATTGTGCACAAGATAAAGTCCACCCAATTGAACCCTTACCTTTTGCTACAAGTTGTGTGCTTTACGTGTTAATAAGGGTTAATGAGCAAGGGTTTGCTTCCTCTGGCTGACTGACTGTTAACAGTTGTTTTACAGAAGGGTAGAAGAGTCAAATGAATAATTAGAGCTGGATTATGCAGCAACAACTAAAGACTACCTTGGAGAAGCAAATGTTTCCTTTGCTTCAAATACACGACTTGTGTCCTGAGCTTTCGGTTGTTTCCTTGGGGACGTCAGGAATAACAAAATACGTTCAGCTAACCAAAACCCAACCTCTTAGCTTAAGGAACGTTTGAGTATTCTGTAGAAATCACCAACAGAAATATTTACCAGACAGCAATGGGATAGCCATCAAGAAAAAATACATGTTGCTGCCATCCAACTAATCAGCTGCCGCTACATGTTTTATTTAGAGGTGAACTCTGGGATTTCTAGTGTAAATAAGCTGAAGACTGAGTGTAGCTAGCAAGTCATCGACTGCATGAAGTCCAGAAAGCCTTCTTTGCCACAGCACATCCTGTGTACACTTCGGCATTGCATTGTGTTGCATTTGGTTCAATCTTCACAGCAAATGTTTTGTCTACCTGTATGAAATCTCTTGAGCTCACACACTCATACGCACACCATTTCGGCAACTAATGTTCCACCGCACAATCACTGTGTAAAGGTCACAAACCATTTCCTGAAATAAGCCATTTCCTCCTGCCCCTTACAAATACAAGCGAACAGATCGGTTTCTGCAAGAGGCTGTGTGTACATGTGTGTGGATGAACACATCGACATGTGTGTGTCTGGAGTGATTTCCTACAGTAGAGTAGAAAGAAAGAAAGAAAATCAATTGTGGGTAAATGTCAATTTGGCTAACGATTTTGTCAATAGTTTAAGAAAGGTGATTAAGAAGGAGCACAGAGATTTCTTAGCAAAAATCTAAAATTTCCATCCATTATTGGATAATCAATAATGAGTATAGGATATTAGTTCCATTCATTTATATAAATGTTAAAACTCTATTGACTTTCTTGTTATGAAAACATAAATAGTGTGTAGCATTGTTATGCTTCAGGTGAGTTTGACCTCTTTGGATGACAACACACTTTCTGAGCATAAGGAGAGTGCCATCTGCCCACCAGCCAATTGATTACCCCGATCGGAATCATGAATGACTCAGCAAGAAATACTACCCAACCGAATTCCCTTCCAAAAAACAGAAACCCTGATTGTGTGTGGATGGTGTGACTCACTCTCCCCATCGGAACGGTCAACCCCCTACTTTTTTCACAATCCAACCCCTTGTCCCCTTAAGCTATGACATAAACGTATCCCTTCCAGAATTTAACAATAAAACAACATACAAATGACCACCTCAATGGAAATAAATATGCAGCAAGATGTCTCGCCTAGCAATTGGTCAATTTGTTGGTTAACCGTAGCATAATAGCCCAATGGAAGAGTAGAAGGAATTTCTCTTCTGGAATATTCCACCATGTATTACCGATACAAACCCTGTCATGCACACTAAGGGTCTCGCATACAAAATGAGAAGATAGCTTTTCTAAGGGCGATAATAAGATTGCATAAGGAATAGTAGCAAATAGAGGGTGAGTCACCGAACATTTATATAGCCTATAGTCACCTTATATATATATATAATATAAAACAAACATCAGCAGGCCTTAATATATATTTAGCACTACCCTGCAAAAAAAAATTAAATACAGTGTAAAGTTACAATTTCATCAGTCTATGCTTCATGCAACTAAGTTGCATGAAGCATATGTTTGTGCGTACATGCATCAGGTGTGGCCGTGGCCTATATGAGGAACGACAACGTGGAGCCAGAATGACACACACACACACACACACACACACACACACACACACGGTCATGTACTGGTCAAACATTCCACATTGGAAACGTATATAGGACTGACTAAGGAGGAGTTTTACTGGTGTCAGGAAAATCTGACGAAAGTTTGTCAGTTCCCCATCCACAGTCAACCTGTAGTCATCGTTAAGCAAGATGCCCTCAACCTTACCTGTTCCGTAATAACATGTACTCGGATTGACTGTAGATGACTTTGGATAAATGCATATGCTAAAAAGTAATAAGTAATAGTATAATAAGCAATAGTAAACATTAGTATAGTGGTGGAGACATGGACCAGCTATAGGCTATATGCAATAGGACACAGCACCTCCAAAACACATAAAAGTTAAGTTATGTGTGAATACAGACAAAGTTGCTTTTGTATTTAAAGTAAAGCCTAGTCCTTTTGGGAACCTAGGCGATGGCTTTCTTGACCCAAACATGAACTAGTTTCCATGCTTAGAGCAACAAATGATAACGACCTTTGGCTGCAACACTTAAAACATATTGCATATGTTTTGCATCAGACTTTGGGCCAGTGCCATTGGAAGATAAGCTTCTACCATCAAAAAGCAGCATTCACATAGGCTATGGGGAAGGATAACATGTCGATAAATACATGTTAATAATCTCACCCCCACAAAATAAAACATGTGTGTAGACATTGTCTGCCAAGTTTATCTTTAATTCTGAAAGAGTAATCTTAAATTCTGTTAAGTGCATGTCCCCTGAACATCATTGTATTGCTTTGTTAATTGTTCCAAGTATTGCTTTAATCAAAAGTAGTTGTACACAAGCAAAAGAATGTGATAAGCCCGGTTTTGTTGCAGGATGTTGCAAAGATGAAAGATTTCCATCCAGCATTAATGCTATTTTGCCTCTATTGAATTGTTAACATTTTTAAACATGATTAATGACTGAATTCTATGTTTTTGTTGTACTTTAACACAAGTAACGTTTGATCATTCGTTTGAACGTTTGCTCAGTGATACACATACACTTGAATAGTTGAACAGTTGAATACTTGAACACCCCCTTCTGAACTGTAACACAAGTTTCTGATCAGGATACCCCATTAGTACTTACAGCAACAACTGTGAAACTCATGTTAAACAAATGCCATAAGCTTGGCAGGTGTGGGGGGGACCACAAGGTCAACAACAGGCCATGTGGCACATGCTCAAGCAGTGCCCATATAACGTTTAGATGGTGTTGAATCGCTTATGATCTAAACTTAAGATCACCACGTATACCACTAGGCAAATAACAGACACATGAGGGGAAGAAAAACTGCAACAGTGTGTTAAGTAGATTCCTATTCGTCTCACTAATAACTCGGTGTATAAACGCGGTGTATACTCACGCCCTGGTCTTTGGGAAGCCCATGGAGAGCAGGACGTCCAGGGTGGACGCCCCGTGCTTCACGGTGCCCGGGCGGGTCAGCCGCTGCCTCCGCGGGGTCACTTTGGTGTAGATGTCGTCTTTCGCTGCCATAGCTCACTCAGTCCGATCTCTGGTCAGATCGTAGAGATGAACGCTGGGGTGTTTGTTTGTTTTTTAGACCAGGGCGGTTTTGGTTAACCCGAACATACACACACACAACAATGTAAAGCCCTGAACGAGGGCAAGAACATTTTTGGTGAAATGCTCTGAACCCCAAAAACCAGCTGCCTCTCACAGGCTCACTTTTGCTCCATCATAAGCCACGATTCGTTTTTCTCCTCTCCCGAGAAGCGAGGTGTACAAGTTGGGCTACTCCGAGCTCATGACATCCGGTAAACTGGTCTGGATGGTCAGTTCTGGATCTGACTTTACTTCCTTTCTCCACAATGTCTTATTTATGAATGGAATTTGAGTGAGAGGAGATTCAGCCCATGGAAGGTGGCCGCTCCAATCGCCTTACCCCTTCCTTTAAAGACACAGTGTCCGGTGTCAGACACTATTTCGAGGCAAACGCGTATATTAAAAGTTACAAGATGCTTATATCCATGATTCTGAATATAGCAACATCAGACCACCGGACTGTCGCACCGACTGCCTCACTGCAGCTTTACTGACTTGAAATTAAGAGCCATAACTTCCTGTTTGGATGTTCAATGTGGGCGTGATCGCTCCCCGCATGCGCCGTTCCAATGAGCCAATCCGAGGGCTGCAATGCTTACCATAGCAACCAAACTGTCAGCCTACCATGAGTGACGATGGTTTTTGATTCAAGTTATCAAGTAGTTTTTAACTACGTTCTGTGTTCATGCTTGATATAAGTAGGCGGAGACACGTGTTTTTGTTCATCCCAATCGGTTAAGGCCAAGATTCAGTGGGATATTTAATCAAAATCTAACAGTAGATTAAAGCAATTATGGATAACATTAAAATAGTGAAAAGGTGACAAATTGAGTAAACATTATTTAGAACGCAATGAATGAAATAGCTTCAAGAACAAGAAAAGTACACTTTTATTATTATAAAACAGATCAGCTGATTTTAAATTCTTATCACAACCAAATTTGTTTTGGATGTTTATGGTATCAAATTGAGATCAATACCAGTATCATTGCATTCCCAGTCGTATAGAATTGTTCCAAAGCAGACGTGCAAACTAACACTAATCCCAGAGCATTATTCCTTCACATGTTACGAGACCAAAGCATCACAACAGGTCAAATTCAGTATTAAGTATTTAAGGCACACATGGAAAACTCACAATGATTATCTATTGCATCGGTTACACTTAAAACCACCTCATACCCGGTCTATGGAAAATGACATGTTGTTTTTGGTAGGTGTTGGTAAATGGGACACGTTTGTGAGAAATTTATATTTTACACTTAAATCTACATAATCGTTATCCTAGAGTATAGCATACCTCTAGTACATTCTGGCTTACTTCAGACTCACACACACGTTTAACAGGACTGTTCTACTGCCTTTGGTTCCTGAGCGCACCATCTTCTGTATTATCTCATGGGTGACTCAAACTACAATCAAATTTAAATTGAGCTGATGACAAAGTATACTTTTTTTTTGTACCACTTTCAAATGTTTTTAATCAATCAGCCTTAAGTAAAACAAATCGATAGAATAGTTCACATTGAATGGATACGTAATAAAAAAGAAATAAAACAAAAGCATTGCAAAACGATCAGAAAACCATCACAAACATTAAATTGCAATAAAACCTATTCTGTATCAAGAAGGATTCTCGTAATGTAAAATGACCTGAATGAACACTGCATCATGGAGACTTGTAGAACTGCAAATGCTTCTCAAAGTTACACGACCAAACCAACCACTAAATAAAAACCCAAATGCAAAAGATCATGCAAAGATAGAAAACACACACACGCACGCACACACGCACACGCACACGCACACACACACACACACATTTATTTAAGAAATTGGATCCGTTTGCAGATTAAAAATAAGGGCTGTGAATTGCCTGCCTGATTTTTCCAGATGTTTAGAGCAGGACGAGAACAAGCAACCATTCCCATAATGTGCAGGTGAGAGAATAAAAACGGGGATCCTTGCTCGTTGGTGACGACGTTCCAAAGAACCGACCTGCTGCCAGACTACACCACAAACGACGACTTCTGTCGGAATTCTCCCTGCAAAGACATTCCAACATTTAAGACCAATAACAACAACACAGGAATGTTGGGTTTCACTTTGTTTTGACATTTTTTCCATGAAATGGAAGAATGGAATCGTTAGGGTTATGGAAACAGGAAAATGAGAGCAAGCAAAGATGAATACTTGGATGGATACTTACATCTTCCTCCTCCTCTCCGCCTCGTGAGGATGGGGGTTGGTAGATGACAGATGGTTTAGGCTTGCTGGGGCAAATAAATAAATACATACATTAATGAACAAGTGGACTGGAGAGAAGATGACATGACCCACATTCTACACATGGAGCAGCCAAGTTAATATGCAGGCAAGGATGGATGGATGAACGAATGAATGGATTATAATGGCAGTTGTGACCCTAATTCCAATTTGCTCACCTTTCGCTCCGTGCTGCGCAGATGACATTTTGGGGTGGGGGGGAGAAACAAAAAGATAAAAGACTCATTTTTTTTTTCAAGAAATACATTATTTATTAACTTTAGCCCCTGCCTGGCATCTTGTTCACTATAACGAGTAGATAATGCAGTGACCGAGTTGAACATTTGAGGGCGACAAACACCAGATAACACTAATAACAACGTCAACAGATAACACTGTCTTTTTGGCTGTTGGGGTATTATTTGGAGGAGAAAGGGGACACATTTGTTTCCATGGTTAAAATATACACAAGCACTTCTAATTACATGAAGTACCACCGGTCAATATGTGAATGAAGAGTTTCACACTTACGTAGATATCCCTTCTTGTTGGCGTACCAAAGTCCACCTATTATCAAGCCGACCAGCAGGAGAGCCACAATCACCCCAGCAACAATACCGCCAGTATTCACATCTCCTGTTAGGAAAATTATGTAAAACATGTGTAGAATGTTGATTTAGTGCATCATATGGCTTAAAAATCTATTCAAATTTTACTACGTAGAAGGGAACAGATTTCAACTTTTGTCTAGGTGTGTTCATTCATTAGGTCTGAAGCCAAAAACCAAACCATAATTGCTGCATTTTAGAGAGCTCTTATAAGTCTCCCAGTGCATACTGTAATATGTTTGTTACAGAACAACCTGCAGTTGAATCTGTTAATAAGAGAGCCTGGACAGTTTCAACTCTGGAAACTGAAAGCTGTGATTTGACTCAACGCATGCAATATTTGTGGTACGCATCACCGGCGGCACCATTTAAAAAGCACCATTGACCAAAGACTTGCCTCTAAAGAATGGGGGCTTAGAATTGTTCAACTCATCCCTACTTGTACTTGCATTCCAAACCTTCTCAAGCATTTTTAAGGCAGCAAAATTTGGATTGATTTGAATGAAATGGATCAGGGTGCACTTACGGACTTCCATCTTCACAGCCTTGCATCTCTTCGCCGGGCCCGCTGAGTTCACAGCCTCACAGAAATAAGCGCCTGTGTCAGCTTTGGTCGCGGGGGAGAACTCCTATGAGGGGGGGGGGAGGGGGGGGGGGGGGGAGGATTTAAGGATGGATCTTCGCATCGACTGGCCCTATACGGGGAGCCCAGCGGGGGCATGTCTCACCAGGTTGCCGTTGATGGGGTTGATCCTGTAGGTGGAGTTTTGGAAGGCTGGGAACTTCTTGGGGTCCTCCGGAAGGAGGGTTTCGCCCTTGTACCACTTGTAGGTGGGCGCAGGAGAGCCCACTTTGTCGGAGCATCGGAGGATGGCCTTCCCGTTAGTGGTCACGGAGGTCGGGATGTTGCACACTGGGGCCTCTACGGGGACTGGGTACATACAAACATAGAAATGCCTGTGATATTTATGATATTTTTGCATGTCGCTTTGGATAAAGGCATCTGCTAAGAACCATAACCATATTTCAGTTAAATTCAGCTGTGGGTTGTATAGCCAATGCAAAGATTGATAGTTGAGTGTGGATGAGTTGAGTTATGGTTGGACTGAAATCAGACACTGAACATAGAAACCATCAACTTCAGTTTCTTGTCTTCTCTTAATTGCACAACCTTTGAACAATTATCTGTTTTCTGTGGGTAAGATGAGGTAGGTAGTGAGATATGCTTCTTAAAATGTAAATCAGTCAATACTAGAAAATGCATTTCCTGCAGAAAATGCGGTGAGTGCTGTAGTACAAAGTGAGGTTGAAAATATGTTTCAATAAAGCCACATAGATTAAGACATAAAGAAACATTAAATGGCTTAAATCAAGTGAAGGGATTCAAGTTCAAAAGTCTAAATGGAGTAAACAATGTAAACATGCACACCATTTTAAAAAATTGAAATGGTTGGAAACAAATAAAGTGACAGCTGAATGAAAAGCGGTGGACTAGTAATGGTAGTAGTCTTTTAAAAGTTATTTTCAAAACCAGGCGAAATTCAATGTACTCGCCCAATGCTCATTTTTCCAGCCTAACGTGATTAAAAGTACAATTGGGCAGGAAAAACTGCCCAATCTGGCAACACTGCCTGCACGCCCTTGTGCTCTTCCTTCAGGGTAAAACGAGGTGGACATGGAACTTAAACTGTGATTATGAAAAATTATACATTTCGATTATAAAAAGGTAATCGAAATTCTGTTTTCATTCATTTTCATTATTGAAGATACAAGTGACTTCATTTGTTAAACCTTTGAAAGGTTAACGATAAAAAATTTACCAAGTTACGAAGTCTGTAAGAGAGTCTGTCAGAGAATGGGCGGCCGGTTCTACCGTCCTCCTATTGACTTCCATTGTAAAAAATAGTATTATAAAAGTAGAATATCTCTAAAAGTATAAAGTTTACAAATATGAAAAGCCCAAATGTATGGACCTAGACCTTTGTGACAGATGTTGAATGGAATTGATTGGTTCGGTAGTTTTGGCCACATTAATTGCACAAGTTTGGTCGGAAGAAGAATAACGGAAAAGGGATATCAAGATTGTGCATTCCTATGCACAATAATAATGTCCTCGTCCCGCTCAGGAAACTTCAGTGCTTTTAAAGAGAATAGAGGTATAGTAGTGAGCTGACAATAGACCTGTCGTGATAATCACCATATCGACTTACTGTACGATAAATGAACATGACTTTGATCATTTTTGCTGACCTCTATATTGCCATTGTGTTTCAGTGCTATACATGTGTTTGTTTACATAAAGGTCCTTTTACATTGAATGTAATAGGTTGTTACGATTTATTCCCATGTCAATAAAATAATTAAAAATCATGGAGCTGAATGGGATTGTACAGATACGAGGTGTTTTCTGTTTTGTTAATGTTATATTGTTTGTTATGTTAATACCTGACGCGATTTAGTTTGCCTGATCTTTTCAGTTTTTCATGTAGTTTATCCATTACGTGCCTGATATAAAAAGTACCTTAAAGGTCCCATGACATACCACCAGGTGTGGTGTGATTAGCCGTTACAAGCCCTTTTGGAAATCTGCCCCTTATGACATCACAAGTGGGCGTGTCCACCTAGATGTGTGCTGGATAGCTCAGTCTACCAGCCTACCCAGTGGACTGTAGCAAACGTTGCTCATCTATCCGTCACACATCTAGGTGGACACGCCCCCCTGTGATTTCATAAGGGGCAGATTTCCAAAACGGCTTGTAATGGGTAATCGGACCACACCTGGTGGCATGTTATGGGACCTTTAAGAACATATGTCAACAAAATTTCAGCCAGTCGTGCTGCATCTGTTCTCTGGTCTGCTTTCTGTGTTGGAGGCTCAGGCAGCTCCTCCCCCCACGCAGAGAGCAGACAGCCAGAGGTAAGGACAACATGTTACTTGGGCCTTATAGGCACTTTCATAGGCGTTTTTCATGAAGTGTGCATAATACCAATAAGTTTTCTGCCAAAAATATAAGATTTGACAATCCAATTCCTATTTCCCAATTCCAAGTTTTAATATTCCTTCACAAGATTTCAAATGTGATTGCTCTTTGTCAGGGTGCCCTTGCATTATTATGCTTTTACATTATCATGATATCAGTGGCATAAAATGGTCTGCAATGTAAATAATATCACAATTATTTATTTTATCAAAATAAGTTATCGCAACAGGCCCTAACCCTTGAACAAAAGACTCACCAAGAACCGTCAACTTGACGACGACGTTTCCGAAATTGTCGTTGGCAGAAACCTCACAGTCGTACTCTCCGTTGTCGCCGCGGGTCACCTTGTTGAAGCGCACACCCTTACCGAGTATTGTGACTCTGTCGGCATATCGTGCTGCAAGTATGACACAGAGAGAGACAGAGACAGAGAGAGACATTTAAGCAGAAATTATAGTCGCCGTGCTGCACCGTTCTGGAAGTGGGTGGACAGTTCCCGCACGTCTTTGGCATTACGTCGCCGTGGTGATGGGCAGTTGGCACCCTTTGCTTTCAGAGTGTCAAAATGTCAGTGCATTTTTGGCAACTATAAATGAAAGTGAATGATGAGTGAAATTACACGTGGGGCTTCCTCATTGCAACCCGACCCTGTACAAGGTAATATAAAACATTTCAATGAATCAATCTGTATTTTTACATGCTCACAGTTATACACTTGAGATGAAGACTATTTTTTATTAAGCAACAGGAGGGCGTTCCTGGCATTCCCAGGACCTTATCCAGCTATCTGTCCCTAAAGTCCATCCCAGGAAGTGGGGCAAAAAGGCTTAATGCTCCTTACACCAACAATACCAACAATACTCTGCAGTCTGAGTCCAAGTGTCATTGACAGCCAACACACTTTACAATATTGATTGTCGTCTGTCTGAACTTAATGTCGACTACTGCTGCCTGCCTCTGCGCTTCTGAAAAATATGATTTTTAATATTGATGATTTTTATCTGGTTACATTAAAATTTCAAATAAATCAAGACCGGTCATTTAGTAGTTGGGAGTCCAAGCCTCTAGTACCTTTGTACCGGGACTCGGACATCCTAGCTACTACATCATCAAGTGAAATGTCACTAAGAAGCCATTTACCTGTGGGTTTCCCGTCGAAAACGACATACGTTTGCGTCCCTTTCAAGTCATTGAACTTCCACTCCACCCGGGGATTCGCCCCAAAGTTGCTTGAGGGTATGCAGGAGAGGTCGACCCCTGAAACCAGTTAAAGTACGCCTTCAACTCCACAATACAAACACACCAAACACAGCATCAATAGCATTGTTATTATGCAATAGCAACATTTTTTATCCATTATGTATTTTTATAGCAAGCTTATGCATGATAATATTGAAAGAAACATAACAATTAATGAACTTATGACTATTTATTTAGATTGTATACATTCATAAATGTTTTAGTTCTCACCTTGATTCTCTTTAACCATCACATTTGGGTTATCGGTCGTGACAATAAAGGCACCTGGAGAGGTAATGATAAAAATGATATTACGGATATTAAATATTATAAGGACATGCATTTAATAAGGATATTATTCTAAGAATAAAAAAAGGAACACACACACTCTTGTTCTCCCTTATTTTCTTTAAAAAAACTGATTTGAAAAAAAACTATTTTGAAAAAAAACCTATTTCCAGTAAGGCTACACCAGAGAGAAGATAAGAACCTTTTCATAATATCCTATAGAGCCGCTTTGCTATTATTTTGCCACACAAGAGAGGTTGTCTCCTTGTCCCCCACAGTGTGTACTGAAGCCACAACATCATAAAAGGCCTTTCATTCACCTGCCCCACCAGCCTGTGCAGCCATCAGACACTCTGAGCCTAACAGCAAGCATGTGCCTTCAGGGAACTGATCCATCAACATGTCTTTCATTCTTCACCCATGAGCCAATGCATAACAACTTCCAGTTAGGCCCGCTCTTGTGAAGATGAAACTGAAATTACAGCCCTGAAAAACCCCTGACCAAGCATCTGGGAGGGCAGATACTGGGGTAGACGCTACTTCCTATACCACTTGTGGTCACTTGCACCAAATTTGCACCAACCTTGCACCAAATGGGATATGAAAATACATTGTCACTCATTACTATAACGCCTTAACTACCCCTCGGGATAAATAAAGAACTGTAATATTAATAATAATAATTACCAGTATAATAAAAAAAAAAAAGGTGCACAGGATCACTGGTGAAACCACCTTTGATCTTGCCAATAATGAGTGATAGTGTTACAGTGAGCAGTACCGTAGTAGCAGAAAGATGTCCTTATTACTTCAGCATAGTTAAGAATACACCAGAGAACACAATAGGACACAATAGGACATAAGAGGAGCCCGAAAAAGTCAGCCGACCATTCAGACAGACTAGTGGACAGGCAGTGATCCATGTCACCCGTCTGACCAAAGGAAACCAGTGGAGTTTGAGGTCGGAAAAAAGGCCTTTACAAGTCAGCGTAAATAAAAAGCAGATAACTGAGTGTGTTCCTTGTTTGTGTGGGTAGCTGCGAGTTTCAGGGGGTGGGGAGAAAGGTTTTGAAAGGGTAAGATAAGGTAAGCCATTAACTACGCAGGCAGAGTACAGTGAATATGCCACTCAAAAGCACAGCCTAAAATAACTAAAATAACCTAAGCTTGGCCGAAACCTTCATTAGAGCTATATTTATACTGCACATTCTCTGTTCCACATTGACAGGACGAAATGTCTTTTGAAAAACAAAAAAAAGTATTCAGAAAGTAGTCAGCTATTCAGAAAGTAGGCCTTTAGAAACACAGAAAGAATGTGAGATTCCAACCAGACAATCACTCTGCTGTGTCGTTATTGCCACAAAATAATTAACTTAAAGTCTATGATAAAAACATTTATCATCATGAATGAATTAAATCAAGTAAACATCTCAACAAACTGTATCCTTCTGATGACCAACATATGAAGCAAAATGCTAGTGTTGGGAGCACCTAGCATACTAGAGAACACTACTAGATATAACTGACCTTCTTTTATAGTATCTACCATATTCTATACCACTCTTGAGTTTGTGACAAGGCATTTTAAATTTTTATTTAACCTTTATTTATTCAGGTAATGCCATTGAGAGCAGGCTCTCCTTTTCAATGACACCCTGATTACAACATACAAATAAAGACAGAAATACAAATAGATATATAAACAGTCGGTCAAACAACCAGGACAACATTTCAATACATATAAATAGTATACAATGATAAGCTGTAACCTGCACGGCTATGACTGAAACTCTGAATGTGTTGGAAAGCAGGCCTACAGTAACCAGAAGTCAAACACCTTAGCCTAGTCAACACTGATAAATGGGTAGGATATTCACTAGAAACTCAATAAAAGTTTGCATTTGGACCTGACGTTCCAGTCCTAGTCCACAAACAACTTCACCAATTAGACATGAGTCTATAGTAGGCCTACTCAACAGGTGTATGATGGGTATGAGTGAACAGAAACATAGTGATTCACATGCACATGAGTATTGCTCACCTGATGTCGCCAACACAGCGAGAAGAAAGACCGAAACCAGCATATCGGCCTCGTCAATTAGATCCTTCGGTTTCTCCAGCAACCTGTTGCGTTCAGCTACACACACTCACACGTCCCGAAGCTTCAGAGTTTTAAAAGACTACTAACTCAACGTCGTTCTTGTGTGTTAAATAGACCGAAGCATTCGATTTAAAATAAAGGGGATTTTAAATGCACCCAAAATGAAGATATCGCATTTAAGAGTATCTACACCCTCACCTGCTACTGAGTGTGTGAGCTTCCCTGTAATATGATCCCACCCAGCGGCAGTGTTGCCAGATTGGGACAGATTTCCCTCCCAGTCTGTCAATCCAATATGTTGCCTGGTAGTCTATTAATATGGCAACACTGCCAGCGGTAGACTACCTGGATGACGTCAGCCTACCTTTCGGAGAACTGGTTTAACTCGTCTGTTTGTATACCTAAGATGGTAAACCTACTTTATTAAGCAATTTGGTGACAGATTGTATTGTTTTTTTTGTTTTGTTTTTTTTACAAAATTGCTTATGCTAGATTTTATGTTGGATAATGGTGACTAGTGAGGTATGTCACTTGTCATGAGCAACATCCAATGGTAATCAGCGTGAACTCTTTAAACGTCACGTGGTAGGCCTACGAATCAGGCATCATCCTCTAGTGTACTTTTAAATGGAATTTAGGATTTCCATGGTTATGACTTGTCATGACAATGTAAATTCCTGACATGGCACCCCCTGCTGGTCATTTAGAAAAACACAGCACTGAGCAGACATACCTCATATTGAAATGAAATAGCCTACTTTTGGAAACATCATTTTAATGGATACACCTATATGTATTTTTGATTTATTCAGTAGCCTATTTCGGTATCCTTTGAATCACCTTGCCATATGACTAACATACTTTACACAGAGTATAGCATTGTACTTTCACTGTACCACACAGTTAAATATTACTTTGTATCTAAGGGTAATTTTTTAATTATTGATGACCAAGTTTGCTGAAATATTGCTTTCACTGTAACTGCGTTAAACATTTTATTGTACTAGAATCTGGTTTTACTCAACTTTGACTTGCATGAAAACGTTTCAATAGACAGCTATTATCTTCCCAAACCAAGTAATTCTAAACAAAGCTGTATAAAACATTATACATGCAATGTACAACCTAATATACATTATTATTGGTTTCATAGCAATATAAACAGGTTTGGAATGTTCACACTTGGTCATGAGCTATTGCATGTTATTTCAATATCATTTTGATACAGAGGGCTGCTTATCATATGTTATGCTTACATTTATTCTGACAATATGCATTGTACATTGTATTTGGTTTATATTCACACAAAGTTCTTAGGAGGGGAGAAGGGGAAGTTTGGCTATATATGGGAGCCAGGTTTATCTGAGCATTGTTGTGTTTGAAGATAACTGCAATTCATAAAAATACCCAAAGGCCCTTACTTTATATTAAGTCCTTTAGCAGAGGCTTTGATCCAAATCCTAAATCGGATGGAACCCTGAACCTTTCTGCTGGGAGTGAACCCCTCTAACCACTACTCACCACCACCATCAATATTTCTTCTTATCAAAACTGGAAACAAAGACTAGAATACACAAGCACCACGTCCTAGCCAACACAAAGCTTACAATGACTATGTGCGTAGCGTGCTGTAGGCCTACACAATGCAGCAACATGTCCACAGCCTGGAGACCCTACTCCTCCTTGCCCTCACATCACATATGAAGCGATGCACGCAGAGAGGTCATTACGGCTGTGATGTTGAGTGGAAGCAGCGTGGCGGGTGTGGCGGCTCACAGCAGCCCGCTGATCTGCAGCAGTACGGGCAGGGCAGAGAGACCCAGCAGGGCTCCTGTACACCTCTGCAGCGAGGTGCTCCATGCCGCCGAGCAAGGAGGCACAGTCTCTGCAAAGGGGGAAAGAACGTGTTTGTTTAGCGACAGAGACGGGAGGCAGGAAACTGGGATAGATTAGTGTTCATTCAGTTCAGATGGAGTTGTGTGGAAGTCATTATCGATGACTCTTAGTCTGCTTTCTATTTTATCGTTCATTGGGACATTATCTAGCAGATGCTTGCATCCTGAGTGACTTTGAGGAGATGTGATTAATGAGCAGGAGGTAGGGCTTCTTGCTCAAGGAGCCTCACCTAAGCCTCACCCTGTGGCCTCACCTAAGTAGGCTACAGAGTCAAACCCAGAGCCCAGTCGTAATCAAACCACATTGGGTTTTCTTAAGCCATGTTATCAGCTGGCCAAGAACACAGATCACAGACATCTCTTAACACTGCTCTGCATTAGTGGGATGAACCCTCCCGATTCAGTTGTCCTTTTCCCCACCAACTCACTCTTGTCCACCACGGTCGTCATGGACACCATCTCCTTCTGTATGATGTTGCAGGTATAGTTGTTTTTGCCATCGGGCAGGTTGTCGAGGCTGAGCTGACAGTTGTTCTTCTCGACGAAGTTGACCGTGACGCGGTTCTTGTAGGTGGCGTCCTTGGGCTCGTCCGGGTCGGTGGCACCCAGGGTCCTGTCACCTAGCGTGTACTTGCACGCCGCGGCTTCCTGTGAATCAGCAGCCAGCTCGTATTTGCAATCAATCCAGAGTTGGTTCTTGTCCGTCATGCAGGGGGTCACGCGGGTCACCTTCTGGGCGGAGGCGAGGCCTGCGTGTGGGGGCGCGTGCAACAAAGACGTCATTTAGCATCACACACACGCACTCCGCTTTTTATATTAGGTTAGTAACCGTCTATTTACTGGGGAATTGGACAAGCTGCATTTCCTTACCGAAAAGGAGAACTGTAGCCAGGAGGAACATTCTCTCAACTGTAAAGAAGGAAAACAACTGAAATAGAAAACATTTGTATTTATCATAATAGAAATGTATTATTCTGAAGAAATCTAATAACATCCAAACAAGCCAGTCAGCTTAATTCATTACAAGTCACCTGATTGTAAGAGACAGTGGTGGGGTCAGGTTTTGAACAGCGTAAACACAGCGTCTAGCAAATCTACTGAGTCATTGTAATGTATGCAAAGTCAATTCAATTACAACATAACATAATGAAGCAGCTACAGCCTAACTACAATATTTTTGCATTAAATTATGTACTTGATTAAACTTAAGGCATTTGTTTAAGCAGACAAAAAGGCAAAAATACAATAACAACATTTTTGAAGTTGTTCCCCTTTTTAAAATTGATACCTTATAGGCTACTTATAGTTTACAGAGTAACCATTTTATTCTAAATAAGCTGCACGACACTAACACGATGACAACATTTACTACAATTCCTTGCGCTATTGTACAGTTCTATTGTACAGTACTGCTAATAAACTCACCCGTTTCCATGCAGGTGGATGTGGATATGCTCAGCGCTGAACAGTAAGATCCCAATGTTGGATCAGGGTGGACTTCTAGAAGTTATATGAGAGAGAGGAGGAGAGAGAGATAGAGAGAGAGGACACCCCCCCCCCCCCCCCCCCCTCCCCCGACACACACTGTATATGTGTGCATATACAGTCAGAGAGAAACGCCCGTCCAGTCACACCCACACACACATGCGCGCACAACGGTCATATCCTCTCAGTTCGACAGATGATTGTGTTTCCATTGAAACAGGCATAATGTAAATTTCAATCAATCACAATTGATGTCACTTTGCTTGTGTGATATATGTACTAATCGGTGGGCTACCCTTCTCGATTCTTCTCTGGTAGTCTGACCGTAAAGGTACCAATCTCCATCCACGTCCTCATTTTGGATGATTCGGCTGTTTCTCCTCTCAAGCTTGTATTCTACTGCTGCCCGGGAGAGATGATAGACCTCTGTTTTACCAGACACACCCATGATGAATGTGCACGGTGCTGTAATGTTATTTCTTAATGTTGCACCAACGTGAGTAAACGGAGTTCACAACAGTAGCCTGCAGAGGAAGCGTGCAGCTACACGGCGCCTGCAGATCCGGTGAAGGTAACTTCAAGGTAATTTATTACCTACGTATTTCACGTGGCCGGCGGCTTTTTTGATGCAGTGTTTAAGGTACTTCACCTTGTAATCGTTTATTTTCTATAAACCAATCCAATTTATGGTAATTTCCGAGACCTGTTATCGGCTAGCCTAAAGCATACGTCGATTACACGTTAGGGGGGATATCAGTGGAGACAGACATTGCATTAGTTGGGCAGCTTAGTCGCCTTTCGTTCCCCTCCGCAGACCGCGTGCACGCCGCCTGTCGCAGTGTGGGCGCCGCATTGGGCGTTGCCTGCTCCCGCGCTCTGCTGCAGCGCTACAACATACATCATCATCATCATCATCATCATCATCATCATTTAGATTTCAATTTAAAAAAATAATTATATATATATATATATATATATATATATATATATATATATATATATATATATATATATATATATATATATATATGGTAGGATGTCGTATTCCAGCCAGATGCTATCAAACAGTTCCCAGGTGTGTACTTGTGTCGTCATCATAGTTGGAGAGGGGTTGGGAGGGGGTTAATGGTGTCCCGTGTTGTCCCGTGTTGAACTTTGTCAGGCGTCACGTCCAGGAACCCGCACTGAGCAGATTGAGAAGAACCTTCCCTATTCGCGATGGAGCTGCAGTTGTCGGCCACGGCGCTACTACTCTTTGGTAGGACTCAGCTTTTCCATTGACAATTAAATGTACAATTATGTAATCCATAAATGATTCTGATTCTTCAATGGTGTTCGTCGAACATGCTTAGGGGCTGATATGCCTATGTTTGTAGTCAAGTAATATCTGGCTTTAGTCTTCATAAACATCGTGATGGCTCCTTGATGTAAGTAGGCCTGCAGAAAGTCAGTGAACGATTGTTCATCTCGGATCCAGAATTAAACTTGAGAATGTATCATTATCGTTGAAGGTCTTTCTTACATAACTGCAATGTGAGTGTACAACTATACATAGCCTAAATTAAGCTTGGGAAACGTCACAAAACAGTGGATTTAATCGTAGAAGTATGCATTTAAGTCAATAAAAAACACTGAATTGAAAAAAGAGTCATGGGCTATTTGTCTGACTTTATAATATGCATACTAACAGTGAAAAATGGTTGGTTGCAAATGATTATATAGACCTACTCACAATGAGGTTACATTGGAGGACTGATTCATTGCTGTCTGCTATGGGATGTCTTTAATGGACGACTAGTGTCGACTCTGCTGCTTCAAGGGGCAGCTGTAGGATATTTCTAAAATATTCTCAGGAGGTACACAACAACCCCAACAACAAGGTGTATAAGCTACAAACAAACTGCATCCGGAAGGACTTAGCATCATATGAAATATAACAATAATAATAATGTGACAGAGGAATAGTTGTCATCAACAATGTACCCAGACTTTAAGTAGGCCCGCCTATACACTATCAACAAAATGTAAGGTATTTAAAAAGATTGTCGTTATGTTGGGAAGAGACTTGGGAAGAGACCCAAGCAACACACACACCTCATATATACTTGTGCTGTCTGTAAGGTTCACAGATGGTCAGTGGCGTTATTTAGCTAATCATTCCAATTTTGGTTCATATTTTAAATGAATTCCACTCAAGCCTTAACCTGAAACCCCTCATAGCAACCCCAGCAGCGTGGTAAACATGTGTGTGTCCTGCAGTGAGCTCCGCCTGGGGCTTCCTGTTCGAGCCGCGCGGGCCCCAGATGTACCCCTGCCTCACCTACCTGGAGAGGAACCTCCGGGTGGACTGTGAGTTCCCCCCCACCGAGCAGATGCCGGGGCCCTACTGCGAGTACCGCCAGGACAGCCGGCTGGTGGGCAGCACCTACCCCAACATGGTCAACCTGGTGTCCGTGGACAACCGCCGGCGCTCCAATGTCAGCCTGGTCACCCCCACCCTATGTCGCCTCACCTGGGCCCCGATGGCGGACGAGAAGCCCTACACCTTCACCTGCCGCGTGTACCAGGGCCTGGCCTGGAAGGAGAACAGCTTGGCCATTCATCAACGTAAGGGCCTTGCTTATGGCGTCCATGTCATATATGTAATATCCCAATGTTGTATGTAGAGAATCGGTTAGTGTCGACCCTGGTAAATGTGCTGTATACGATCTGAGAGCTGTTGTTTGAGTTTACAGCACAGCATCAAATACTTATCGTTACCTCCAATGGAGTGCATTTTTAATCAGTTCCGAATCAATGCGGTACGAATCCAACGTTAATAACAACAGTGAAATACAGACTGACTGATGTCATGGAATGAGATATCAAGACCATACACATGTTAAGAGGGTTGTCCTCTATCTGCCTGGCAAGTTTCCAGTTCCTGCCTCCTTGTAAATCGGACTTGTGATCGATTTAGAGCATTAGCTTAGCATTTATTCAATTTGACACTGTGTCATTTTTGGAGTCAACATTTTGCACAGATCTTAAGGGGGGGTGGCCTCTTTGTCCCCAAGTAGTTTCCATCTTATCTTACCTACAGCACCTTTAGCTTTAATTAGCGTGTTTCGCCAAGACAACCTTGAAGAAACCAACGTTCACTCCTCTCTCTCCGCTCTCAGGGCTCCTACCTATCTGCTCCGCCCTCAGCGTGAAGGTTGGACCATGGCTGCTGCTGCTGGCGCTGTCCTTACACATGATCCTGGGCCCATTGGGGCCGTGATCGGCAAACTAACTCTTTTTAAACACTCCCCACAACCTAACAATTGGCCCGTTACTTAAACAGCGTTTGACAATTCAATCTCTTTTTATATCTAAGTAAAGTGGCAACTTTCCATCATGGCTAGATAGAAAAAGCTGACATTACACATTTTTAAGCTGGGAAACATATCTTTAACTCTTCGGCCAGATTCCGACTGCAGGTTGAAGAAAAGGATATTGGTTTAATTTCTTGGCTTCAATTCCCCTTCTTGAAAACTATTCAAAGGCATATGCAGGGAAACCACGATAGCATAACAGATTTGGCTATGGTAACCTCAAACAATGGCAAAAATGCTGCTTTGTTTCAGACATTAATCATTCAAACTGATGGGAATTATAGTCGGTGGCAAATTAATGTCAAAGGTCGACATATAGTCCAATATTGGTAAGAAATATTTTGTTGACATTGCACTTTCAAATTGCACTTTTTCTGGTGTTCTATAACATCAATGTTGGGTTGTTGGTCGTTTTCCTTTGTTCTATCTGTGACAGGCATTACTTATGTGTGATTTTTGGATATAAAAAAAAATAAGAATTGCCACAGTATCTGTATATAAAAAGGTAATTAGATGTAATGGTATTTTATTTTGTGATATATGTTCATACCTCATGTATAAACTACCAAATTGCCTACAGGAAGTAAGAACTGTTATTTGATTTCATACTAGCAAACATGCTAACATTGTATTAACTTTTTTCAGTTGTTAGAAACAAAATTCAGACAGCTTTGGTCACATTGTTGCAAATGAATCAGTCAATGAAAGAAATTACCATTATAATTATAATTACCAGTATTTTGTATTATTATTGGGTTGTTATTTTGTTGTGATTGAGACACATTATTAATCCCCTATTATACACAATTCACTAAATACTCAGTAGGCACTGGGAAATAACATATATACTATTGGGTCATTACAATTGAATACTTATTGGAACTTGTGGGCATTGTATTGCAAATAGTCATTTGCTTCTTTAAATAACATGGAATTTGTCATCTAATCAGATACATTTGAATAACCAAATCATGTATTGAGTGAAACTGTATCAGTGACTACTTGTT
This sequence comes from Micromesistius poutassou, assembly GCF_964030765.1. Lineage (NCBI taxonomy): Eukaryota > Metazoa > Chordata > Actinopteri > Gadiformes > Gadidae > Micromesistius > Micromesistius poutassou. The sequence goes on along the minus strand of NC_140280.1, from coordinate 6,025,013 downwards.
CATATGTGATTGTATTGGCATCCATGTTCTTGCATGAACCCTCTTCTCTCGAGGTTTAACCAGCCCTTTAGTCCATCAAAGCTGCTCCACTTATATATTTTTGCCAATTAAGGAGACAGTAACATTACATTGAAGTATTTTCGGTACTATAGAGGAAAAGGGAGGAAGAACCCCATAACATTCCTTTAACTAAGTGAACTTCATTTCAAATGTCCTGGTGCTAATACTAAGTTGTATGGTGATGCTACTTTGCTTGCTGAATTATAAGAATGCCCCAAGACTGCTCAGTATACTTAATTACACAAGTATCCATATTGCTGTAGCCCAAGCAAGAAAAAGATGAAATGATGTTTCAAAGAATTAGAATTATTATCTTCTTTGACACATCTGTATTGTAGGTATAGCAAGTTGAAGTGAGTAAGATAAGATACAGCATTTTAGCAGTAATTGACAGTCCTTTCTGTCCTAGTATGCATGGGTACGGACTCACTGTAGTCAGACACAATGTTGTGGGTTTATATGTGTCTCACTCTCTGTTTATCTCTCACAATCCAGAGCCGAGCTCTGCTTCGTGTTCATTTTGAATCCTAGTACCCTGTTGTTTGTGTGGCAAACATGCCACCATAAGCTGAGTAGGTTACTAGTGTTTAAATACTTCCACCAAAGTTAAATAAAACACTGCAGCAAAAACAAGTAGTTATGAATAAAAAATATATTATGACAATAATGTAGTGTTTTCTGTTGTTTTTTCTTTACATTGTATAAGCTTGATTAAAAATTAAAGAATAAACATTTTCCATGTCTTGTAAAATGGAAAAGTGATTTATAAGGGACTACTTTGTGTGTACGTTGGATGTGTTTATACTGAAATAGATAAACCATTATCCCACTGCGTTTGCCATCGTCATCAACAACTTTATACAGTATTTAACAATCTCTGTAATCATTTGTTGTATATTATTTTTTTATGTAAGTTTACATTAGTGATATTATATGGACGCTGTTTCTGTTTGGCAGAGGGGCGAAATAATTAGGTATGATGCTTGCTGTTCGGATAATTAACCAGTAGAGGTCAATGTCTCTCTGTGAAAGATGCGTGAGACTGAACGTCGCTGCCTCTGCTGCTGCATGCCATGCCACACCGTGACAGGAAGAGGACTTTTATAGCTCTATCTGGTTGGGTTCTCATATGAGCTGACTCAGGTGACCCTCAAACCACGTTATCTCGTTTATCGAATAGGGGAAAACCCAAACGACAACAATGAAGCTCTTTAGGCCGTTATGCTTTAGGACTCTAAGGCCTCAAATTGAACTTTACATGTTTCTCTCATTCTCTGCATCTTCATGGCATAATACCTAGGCCTATTCATGTTAGGCATTGGCCTACCTCAGTCTTCTACATAGGATGTGATGTAACGGCGGGAAATTGAAGAAACCTGAGTCCTTAAGAAGTGCATTTTTCCCTTTTCTTTGTCATTTGCCTTCTGTTTCGGATCATCAAAATATTAGAAGTTATAGTTAAACCATGTATAGTTGAATTATGGCAGCTTGGCCAATTCGATCAATGCTCAGATCAGTTCTCTCCACTTTCCTCTTGGCCTACTTTTGGATGGTTCAGTGTGCTTCAGCTCACTTCCTGTAAATACCAACATGTCGTTTTATCTCGCCATCAACAACAGTTTGTATCTCCTATATCCCATATTTTTTCAAAAAATGATTGTCTGTGTAAAATATATTAGTTATTGATCGGATAGAAAACTAGAGCCTGGTAAATGGACTGAATTTATAAAGCGCTTCGCTAACCAGTGGCCACTCAAATTCCTCTTCGGCCACCACGTGCTGAAAATGGATAGGCATTGGATGAAAGCAAATCATATGATATAGCCTACACTTAAATTAGATATCAGATATTCAACAGTACCATAGGCCTACTTTCATCCTGGGTGATTTATAATGTCTGCAATAATACTTTGATTAGTCAGTGAAATAATCAATCCATAGAAAATATTGCCACTTCACTGCGTGAAGCCGGGCTAACAACAGATGGACCAATTCATCATATTTGCACAATCAGACGCACAGTTGTGTATCTTGTCTTTATCTGCCCTTCATTAAGCCTCTGTGAACCTTTGCTTTCAGGCTGCATGTCCTGACTTGACCTCTGTAGAGATCACACCATGGTTCAGGCCGGGGAGTCATGTGGAGCCCATGTGTTGTGGGTCATGATGCATGCTGCCTATATCTCCGACCTGAGCCACATGTCTTTCTGCTGCGCATAGTCGCTCCATGATCACCGCCATAACTCACTTTGAAAACCAGATTAACAACACCAGACGCATAGTCTAAAGAAAGATCCGGAGGATTTACTCATGAGGACGTGTGTCTGAACAAACGTCAAGCTAACTGTCTGAGAAATGGGGGTGGGTTTAACGAAGACAACCTAAAAGTTGTGTAACCTGGTGATATGTTGTTTGAATGGAGAGTGGCTTCATAGCTGGTGTGTTTTGTCTAATATTTGGGGATGAGACGTACACATACAGTAAGTTAATTATTATCTGATTTAGAATACAGGAACTTCATTTATTTTAAAATTCACAAGAAACATTTACTTTCTCTCAAATAATAATATGTGGAAGAGAAAATGTGGAAAATGTGAATAATATCAACATCTTGCAAGTGCTGGGATGTTTTATGAATTGTACTAGAAAATGTTGCCAATGTTATGCTATATTCTGTTTTTAAATTATAATAACACATTTGTTTCAACATTTCTGAAATAATTTTCACATACATGAGATTTCAATTTCAAAAACAATAATCAAAGGGAAAGTTTGAACATAGTTTTCCAGGATGTACACTGGAATCACAAAGATAAAACGTTTAAACGTAAAATAACAAAATATATCTACAGTATAACATGAAAACATATTAACATTGAATGCATTATGGATAATTAAGACATGTTGAGAATCACCTTGGCACTCCAGAGGTAATACATTTGAGGTATGAGAGTGTTTACTGCATTATACGCATTGAGCGTTGTAAAGAACTAAAGTGGAATAAAAAACGACTTGTAACAGTGTTTCATATACAGCAATTTGGTCTAAACATCAGCATCAAATCAACTGTCCATTTGAAGTTATTTGTGTGTTCATTTAAAACGCACAGAAGTACTCTCGCTATGTAGGCTACACACGCCTTCATATGTCTCTATGTAATGCCTTGGGAGTTCAAACTTTTTGTATTCCGATAACTCTTTGGTACGTAGCAGGGCTGTGGAGTTGTCAGCACAAATCCTGTGTCAGCTCCACTCGGGACTCGTGATAGCATCTTGATATTTAATTTGTATTAATAAATCACAAGTCACCAATCTCAGCTAAGCCCAGCTCCATAATCCATAATCCAGGGCTCCACAGGGTGTGTCCTGTGTGACCCATTGTTTTGATTTTAAATTGATGTAATTCGACAATTTCATCTTGAAGTACTTATCAAACGTGCTGATTTCAAGTGACGCAGTGATGGTAAAATATAACATGTTTTGGGACAGGAGGAGCTGCACGATTTTCCTGTCATGTTAATAGCACAGTTTTTAATGCTGAGTTGTTGAAGATGAGTCCCCTGTTGTCGACCCACAGTGACTCAATTGTTCCCCTATTCCCGAAGATACCATCACACTCCAGAAATGAAAATGAACACCAATCAATACAGTATTTCAAATATACATATCACACAAAGCATCAACATGTCTCAATTGTTTCTTGATTTATTTTCCTGATTTTCAAACAAGTTTTGGTTTTCATTCTCTTGTCATGAATTAACACATCATATCAATAACATATCAAGACCACCATATGGCTCAGGAGGACATCCGACACTACAGAAATAAGAAAAACCCAAACACACAAGATGAGCTCGTTTAAATACAACGTTCCAGTTTCTGGCAGGTAAAAGTGGGAGACGTAGACTTCAGTTTCAGCAATTTCTTTGTGGAGTCACTTGCGAATATGTAACAATTTATACATAATGCTGAGTTGAATGGACCTCCCTCTGAATGAATCCTCAACCCAAACCCAAAGCTTTGTCCCACTCTTAACCCTGCTGGGTGCAGAGCCGGCCCCTAGCCTAACACCCGGCTGTGGGAGGAGCTACTCTTCACCCTCTGAGCAAACAAATGGGTGCCGCCCGGTGGGGTCAAACTAAGTTGAAGTCCAGTGCGCCTCCGTCCATAAGGGTCTCGTAAAGGACCGACTCCATGTCACACTCAAACCTCTCCAAGGACATGTTGTCCAGGTCGCTGGGCAGCCTTTCGGGGTACTGCCCCCGGAGATGTCCGGGGACGGGTCCGCCGTACCCCCCATTGCAACCGCCGTAGTTGGCCGGAACAGCACCGGCGTGTCCCGAGTGGCCGAGCGGGCTCTGCATGCATGTCCTGGGGTGGGTCATTCGTGGAGGAACCCTGGTTAGACTAATGCTAGTCAGCGGGATCATGTTGCAGCTATTCAGGTCCTGGGGGCGAGCAGGGCTCTGCCGGTGCACGGGAGGCGCGTGTCGGCTCAGACCCGGATGGTTCCCTCCGTACGCCGGCCGGCTGTAGCCGGGCGGCGAGCAGCCTCCGTTCACCCCCATCTCCACGGTGGGCATGGCCTGCCCCCGGCCGCGCTCGGCGTTGGAGGTCAGCAGGTCCTTCAGCAGGCCGGCGTGGCAGTTGTAGCGATTGTCGAAATGCCCGAAGCCCGGCTGGGCCTCCGGAGCGGCGTTCGCGAGGACGGGGGACAGCGAGGTCATCTGGGGCTGGCCGTACGCCACACGCTTGAGGTAGTCTTGCTGCAGCCGGGGGGGCATGGAAGCGGCGGGCGCGCCGTAGGGGCCCTTCTGCAGCAGGGGGCCGGCCGTGGAGCGGGGGACGTCGGGGGCCAGCTGGGGGATCTTAGGAGACAGACACAGGTTCATGTTGTCCAAAAGGTTCTCCATGACCCCCTCGGACCTGCGTTGGCTCATGGGTCCGGGCAGCTCGGACACACCAGGCACGGGGCTGGCGGCCAGCTTGGCGCCGGGGCCCCCGGGATAGCCGACGCGGAGGCCGTCGACGTCGCCCGCGTCGTCCTGCTCGGACAGGAAGGGGGAGTGACGGCCGCTCAGGGTGCTGGCGTCGGAGCTGGTCCGCGTCCTGAAGGCGCCCCAGGTGTCAAAGTCGTCGTTGCTGTGGGAGTTGGGGCTCTCCATCCACTGGGAGTAGGGCGGCGCTGGGCTGGTCACACCGCCGTCCGAGTGCTCCTGCAGCAACACCTGTGGACAGACGCACAAACATGTTCAGCACTACCGAGAACAACTCAGAACGCACTTTGTTGTAAAGGCACTTTCTCTGTCTGAACGTATGTCCCTGAACGTCAACGAATCCACTCTGGTCCGTATCGTTCGGATGCCGTCGGTGGTTAGCGTCGGCGTTAGGTTAGGAAGCACGACCCCACGTCACCGCACCTTTTTCTTGGCAGCCCGGCCTCTGCACTTGGTGAACTTGCTGTTGTTGTCCATGGATGCCGCTCTCCGGCGCGGCGACTTGCCGCTCTTGCCGCCCTCGGGGTTGAGCATCCACCAGGAGCTCTTGCCCGTGCCCTCGTTCTGCATGCGCATGAAGCGGCTGTGCAGCGACAGGTTGTGTCGGATGGAGTTCTGGAGACAGGAGACAAAAAGAAAAAGAAAAGGCCGCTTGAAGGGTCTGTGTGTCCCGCCGCTGGTCATCTACTGTGTTATTCCTACAATAACCTTCCCTGATTCTTTCGGCACAATGAGATAAGGGGACACTATGGTATAGCCAATAGGTTAGCTGCTTGACTCCAAGGTGAAGGGTTCTGGGTCCCATCCCCAGGATCGACACCCACCTGCCCCCTCGTTTCCAGTGTCTGCTGACTCTCAGTCACTGTGACGAGAGCGTCTCCTATATCGAAGTGCGGAGCTAATCCTTATACGGCTAAGGATGCTAATACTAGCTACAAAACCAGACCCAAATTTGAGGTGTTCTCTAGAGAGAAGATCCTCTAAGTCAATAGACTGCTATGTAATCTGTATTCTGTATTACTGTCAGGCATTCATCTGAGAATTATGAGCGGTTTATTAAAGCGGTCATTGTCGTCTCACAGCAACATCTTATCAGATTTTCCCATAATGAACACAGAAATCCTTTCACCTCCTTAACATCAACACGATGCATAGAATACATAGAATGAATCCCCCTGTCTGAGGTCCAGAGAGGCTGAACCTTCAGCCCAGTTAATGATAAACCCATTCACCCCCATCGTGTATGAGAGGGTTTTTGGTTGCAGAACCTTCATGAAAACTTGTCCAAACATGAACATGCATGTCTGTGTGTGTGTAAATCAACCTGCCTCAGTAAGTATCAGCATTTATCAGGCAAAATGCTTATTAAAGATAACCCAATTCTCCAGCAATAACAAGGACTTTTATTATTCATCAGTCTATATCCTTACTTAACACTGCGCATTCCTAATATCCAGACGATACGCCCCCCCCCCCCCCCCACTGTTCTTATGGATATGGTTCGGTCCAAATACCGAACCAATACAAAAATATCAACAAAAACACCCAGAGCTGCGAGGCAAGGCATAAAAAAAAAGACTTCGGGGGGAATTTCCCCCCTGGATGCCCATGTGAGCAGAGCGGCGAGTCCCACGAGTGAGCCGAGCCAGATGTCCTCAAACCACAGAATTCTTCAAGGGTATACAAACGCATGGAGATGAAGCCACACACACATTGACCAACAATAGAGGGACTGTCCGCGGGACCGTCTGAGAGTGTCTGCTGGAGGTTTGTTCGCGGCCGCCGGCCAGTCCGCGTCTCACTGCTCATTAATGATGTCATTGTGATTTATAGTGAGTCAGGCTGTGGGATACTCTCATAAGCAGTTGTATAGAAAATAAAAAAAGAGTAAGATAGATAATGGATTGGATGATACTTTGTGAGTCTGAGCATGGGAGAGAAGGAATCGGCAGACAATTGGGTATTCATTCCTACACTCACATATAAATGAGTGTGTGTGTCGCTGAGTGGGGGCGGGGGGGGAAGGGTAGTTAATTTAAGTTCACATTCTTACATTCACATTTAAATGGAATTTGAATCCTACAACATTTAGCGAGTGCAACACTAATTGCCGTCTGTCATGAGCTTGTGTAATACAACAACAAACAATGTTTCATTTGGGGGTTCACAATGCAAAGGTCACTATCAGAGTGCACACCAACATATGTGGAGCAGGAACATATAGACAGAGTTCAGACGGAGGGGGGGAGGGGGGGGGGTGCTGTGCATAATTAGGATCCTCTTCTTGTGTTTAGGCGGAGAAAAGAGAAGGAGAGTATGGGATGGGGGTTATGGAGTTCAGGGCCTGTGTGTGTGTATGTGTGTGTGCGTGGGGGGGAGGTGACAGAGTGCAGTGAGCATGTTTCTGCTCTGGGAATCTGAGTTCAATGAGTTCAGAGCTCTGAACATGAGCTCCACCACCGCCTGCCACTGTGACTTGCTAAGAGGCTGCAGGGAGTAGAGGAGGAGCAGAAGGAGCAGGAGGAGGGGGGGAGGGGAGGAGCGGGAGGAGCAGGAGGAGGAGGAGGGGGAGGAGGGGGAGGAGGGGGAGGTGCAGGAGGAGGAGAACAGTCTGTCTGATGTGACTCACAGGTCTTCCTACTGGTCTGTCTACTGACTCGCTCACCAAACCACGTCCCTGTGTCTACAGTTGAAGGCACATTCATCACACTGACCTCATTTAAGAGCAAGAGAAGCAGGGAGGAAGCCCTTCCTGGCCCCACAAAGCACTGCTTAGTAAGGTGAGAGGAACACACTCTGTCCTGGTGTGGAGGTGGTGAGCCGTCCTCCTGACAACAGCCTCTCCACCAGCCCCTTTGCTCGCTCAAACCGACATGCAGAATTAAGTAATGAGTCTTTAGTAGGGCGGGCTGTGGTACTTACACATAACAAAACATAAGAACACACACAACCTGAAACCTACCACACACATGCACACCACACCCTTATTCTTCGCCCACCAGTGACATTAAACTATACATAAACCATATAAAAAGTATATATGAACTATATACAAACTATATAAAAAACATATTTACAATATATAAACAACATAAACTATATATTCACTATTATAAACTTTATATAAACTATATAGAAAGGATATACATACTACACATAAACTACATTAACTATATACTAACTATAATAAACGATGTAAACTATATATATATAATAAAATCTCTCAACTATAGACCTACTAACTATATAACTAGTATATTGTTAGATAACAACTACATATGAACTCTTATAAGCGCTATGTGAAGGGTATATAAAGTATACGTATACGTGTCTATAAAGGGGGGCGGTCTGTGCATGAGTGGGTCAGCAGAGGGAGCGTCTGGGGTAATCCTCAGCCCAGACGCGCCTCACCTCCGCCCCGGACACACAAAAGGCTTTCCCTGCTTCACTGGCTCAGGGGGGACCCTCACAAGCAGGGGCCGACACACACACACACACACACACACACACACACATAAAAGCAGACACATACACGCACACTCAGACACACACACACACACACACACACACACACATAAAGGCAGACACATACACACACACACACACACACACACACACACACACATAAAGGCAGACACATACACGCACAGTCTCATACACACACACACACACACACACACACACACACACACATAAAGGCAGACATATACACACACACTCAGAGACACACACACACACACACACACACACACACATAAAGGCAGACACATATGCACATATACGCTTGCATGCACGCAGCATCACAAGCACACACCCCCGCGGAAACACACACTGAGACACATGCACACTCACACATAAAGGCAGACACATATGCACGTACGCTGCCACACACACACACACACACACACACACATAAAGGCACATATGCACGTACGCTTGCATGCACGCAGCCTCGCTAGCACACACACCCCCGGAAACACACACTGAGACACATGCACACTCAGTCACGCACTCACGCACACATAAGGGCAGACACACATGCACGTACACTCACTAGCACACACAGCCCCAGGCACACACACTGAGAGACATGCACACACACACACTCAGTCACACACACACACACACACACACACACACACACACACACACACACACACATTCACGCACGCACATGCACACTGACACACGCACACAATCACTAAAAAGGCCCAGTCGATGGAACAACAATCTTGTGAATTGTCTGAGACAGCGGGCATCACCGGCTAAATGGATCGTAAATCTCCTCAGTCATTTGCCTAATTAACCAGTACAATAGGGCGGTTGGCGAGAGGGCTTCCCTTTCTGTCTGCCTCTGCCTCACTCTCCTGCTCTGTCTGAGGCGACGGGGGGGGGGGGGGGGTAGTCAAATACAACCTCTATGTTGTATAACGTTCTGAAATATCACCCTTTCATCACCGCAACAACCAAACACCCCTCACGTGCAAGGATGGTAGCGTGTCAAAGGCTTCACACTCCCCCTCCTCCTCCTCCTCCCCCCCCCCCCCCCCCCCCCCCTCCTCCTCACCGCCAACACTGGTCTATTTCTGGCGTGCACTCGCACTGTGTGTGGCCAGCATGCTTTAAATGCAACGCAGCCGAAAGCCAGTCGAGCGCCTCTAAAGCGGCCTGTTGCTGCTGTGAGTCCACCTGCTCCACACAGATAATCAAGTGTGCAGTTAAGGCGAAACAACTGCTTCCATGTGTTTGCCTTCCATAACACCCCAATCCCTCTCACTGTGTACTCGCTCTGCAGATGCCTCGGGATCAGGGAACTTCTTCCTCTTAAAGGATGACTGCAGGTGGAGTGCGGCCATTGGGGTTTCAAACCAAGAACCTTCCGGCTGTGGGGTCCAATGTTCCTCACCACTACACTGTC